>NW_019211457.1:19072901-19081741 GCF_002443255.2 Varroa destructor | reverse complement strand
ATACATTTTATGTAAGTATTATGGTATATTTACATTTTTACCAAGGAAACGTTGACTCAGAGATCAGTATGTAAATATTAGTTGTCAACCGTAAATAGTTGCAGTTAAGCGCAATCTTCAGAAAGTCACTAGGAAAACGCATTGTGATAGTAACAAGGACAGGCTGTTATAACCATGAAAGTAGAAGTGGCAGCAGCAGCAGTAGTAGCAGAAAAAGTTATAGCAATGACAAGAAACGTAGGACAGTTACAGTCGCCGCAACCATTTTCAGGGATGATGTGATCCTCCTTTTCTTTACTTAATAAGAACGAAGACTTTCCAACACCAAGCATTGAGTCGAAGGCTTCTATATACTTTTTTGTAATATATCGCGTAGGGGAGTGCAGAATTGGACAAATTGATAAAAATTAAGGATCAATTGTCGTTAGACATATGTATAGAATAAGCAGCATTTTATAAAGCTAAGACAGTGGGGGGTTGAGAGTAAACGGTAACAGTATAATTAGTTCAATCACACCTTAGCTGCCTATAGAAAAAGGTGAATAAACATGTGAAGATAAGGCAGAAGAAGTTGGTTAATAATAAAAACCAACCACCACTGGATTTCTGATTTGACAGATGAAGTAGCTATAGAATCACGGTAAATATATATATATATATATATATATATATATATATATATATATATATATATTTCTAAGCCTTTTTATATATAAGAAGCACCCAAAGCTTATACGAACGTTGTAAACTGAATTAAAAATATAGGTCGTAAAAGTAAATGAAATCTCTATGATTTCATCTTGCTACTACATCTGTTAAATCGGTTCTGATTTAAATATATGTGTTCTGCATTCTTACTCATTAAAATAGAACGTTGCTTTAGTAACTATCTAGATGAGTGCTTTTATCTATTAGTAAGACATGTACCCTGAATGTATGAAGTTGCTCATCCAACTTATGATACATACCTTCGTCCCAGTGCGTCAGTACTGTATCAGCGAACAAACGAAGCCAAGGAGGCGAACACATGGAACCGCCACACACATTATTCGTTAGTAGATAAAAAAAAAACATAAACGGTCTACAAATAACAATGCTGCTCATAAATGGGATATAAATTGGTACACTTGAACAATATTGGTAGTGAACATTGAAAATTTGCTTTACGTATATTGTGTTTAGCCAATTCAAAATCAATATGCAAAATGAGTTCGCAATGAAGTTATGCTTACGATAAAGCGAAATTTTTTCTTTTATTATCAATAAAGGTTAAAAAATATTTTGAATTTTTTCATCAAACAGTGATGTGGATAACTAAATTCTCACATAGTTTGACATCGAATAGTTCGAATGTTCTGCTTTTATAATATATAATGTTGATTGATTCAAGCATCTAAAGGCGTTAGAGAACACTGACCATTGCACATGACTTTGTTGAGTTTAGGGTTACTGGATCGTTACAATTAGGCGTGGTACACCTAATAAGTAGGTTATGAAGACTACTCCAATGCAGCGATAGTTTCTTGAAATAAATAACAATTGACAACACCAGAACATTTTCGTAAGGCTCATTCGAACAACATGAAATGCTTACCATAGTAGTCCACGGGTTGAGTGGCTGAAAGTTCAGAAGTATCATTCAGATATTAACACATGTTAAAACTAAATACCTTCCGACATTTGTGGAAACGGAGTAAGCAAGGTGACATACATAGGTTTTAGTGATAGTCCCAGCTGTTGAAAAATGTTACGCATTAAATGAGAATTAACAATTTTACAAAAAAGGGGTTCAAAGAAAACAAAGCAATCGTCTCATTGGTAATACGCGTATAATAATTGTGTTGTCTATATATATGGGACAAAGCCTTTGAAACAGTATCTAAAAAGCAGTTAAAAAACTTAGCTAAGAATTTTCAAGGGCTCATTTTCATAAAAAAAAAAAACAGAAAAAAAAACTGTTATTGCGTCCCACAAGCAAACATTGCTGTTGTACATAGAACCAAAATAATTTATCGTATGATGAAAAAACATAATCCACTTTAATGTACCACCGCCAACAATTTTATTGGCTACTAAGTTTGATAAAGACCATAGCCAATGCGATCGTCTGGCTTATAGGTGTGCTGCGTGCTGAACACTAATAAAGATAACTTTACCATTAAGCAGAGCTTGCGGAACATCGAATATCTTATTTGAGCTCAAAGACTCTTGGCAAGAACAACAATTTAGTACATCCATATATAAACGTGCCGAAAAAGAGAACTAGAAAAAGGTCTCTGTAACACTAAAACACTTGAGAGAAGATGTATTGTGAAAGATATGTCGTTAAGTCGATAATGAGGAATCACACACACAGAAACGACAATTTGGTGTACATCTTAAGGTCGGCTGTAGTTGACACTGCTGTAGTTACTTATAGTCTATTCTCACCATGCACCATACATTTTGGAGTGATTTAAAATCTATGTCAGAGAACCAAACTCATATTAAAAAATGGTGCCACATCACCAACCTTTTCGACCCTTGCCGCCATAACCTCCTGCAAAGGCAAGAAAACTCATTTACAAAGAAAGAATTACACTAAATGGGCAGTTGACTGAGAACGACATGTACAGAACGCGTTACTGCATTAACTCATCATGGGTGGATTGGGTGAATAACAAATTATTATGACAGAAAAATTTTTGAATAAGAATTATTTGTTAATCTGTTTGCGAGTTGCTAATAAGACAATAAAACGACAGTACATTAGAGAGCAATGATATGTCCGGATCAGTTTAGGTGTCGTTGTACAGGAAGATACAACGTAGCCGATTATTTAGCTGTCCTAGTACATTTAAGCGTTATTTAAATATTCACTGAACTGTAAACAATCAACAGTAATCGCTAAATCAAAATGTTGTGATTAGAAAGAATGTACAACCTCCTAAAGCTTTATATTGAAATAGGTTATATTTACCCATTCTTTATTCTTAAATTAATAATTTCATTATAAATTTCCATTTATAGTTACCCATATAAGCTTCTGATTGCGAAGAAAAAGCATTAAAATATCCACAAGTTAGCGGGTATGCCACCTATTGTTAATTGTTTTTTGAAATAAAGAGTTTCATATTCAGAAGTGCCGATTGCCACGATTTATTGAACGCACCTTCTCTATCGTTTCCTGGTAAAGTCTGTGTTGTTTTTGAGTACATAACGCACTCCTTAGGAGGGATATTGCTCTGGTTTACCGTAACCACCTGAAGAGCTACATTTTTCCTGAAAACACAAAAAATAGGTATTTAAAACATTTTTCTTAGCCCGATAGAGAATAAACTACTTTTTAAATACAAAGTAATTCGCAAAGTACGTTTTGTCTGAAGCCTCGTCAATGCCAAAAGTGATGTATTTAATTAAAACGTCTACCATGTTTGTTTCATGCTATACTAATACCTCAGTCTTCTATTGCTCACACATGTGCTACGCGAAATCTAAATATGTATAAGAATAGCTAAATTAAACGCATTGATATTTTCTCTAAACGAAGAAAAGTAAATATACGTAAGGTCATGTTGAATCCTTGTTGAAGCACCACAATCTGATTGCCTACCTCGCTTTTCTGGTGGGCGTTGCTTGAACGGATGAGGCAATCGAGTGGACATCCGGAGTATCTCCACCAACTCCCACCGAGTGCCCCGATCCCGCCACTCCACTAGATCCTAGAGGCGAATCTGAAACGAGAATGAAGCATATTCATACTACATGGTTACACTTCAATGGATTGCTAAACTTACTAATGCAAAGCTTAACAACGAAAATTGATTTTATTGAAATGAAAGAAATTATTTGAAAATGATTTACGTCTATCCTTCATCATAAAAAGGACAATATTTTTAATAATCGACTACCCTAAGAATAACGACTAATTTATTTAACAACGAAGCACAAAAAGCTTCGACAGCAGACAATACATAACCGTTTGTGTGGTCTATACGGTTTGTAACATGCATCTTTGAGGTTACATGGTGCCTTCACATCGTGTTTTTTTACCATTACCTTTTCCCGATAATAGACTAATGCCCAGTGAGTCAAGGATGTCGTCCACATCAGATCGCGCAGCAATGGACGCCTCGCCAGTCTAAAACGGATTTCCAAATTAGCGCAAATTAGTACACGAGCCTCGGAACAAAGCTCATTAATTCGAGAGATATTGGTCACTACATGGTGTGAGGTACCGAGTGTTGCAATCTAGGTTAATAGTAACATAGCACTGCATGCATTGAATAAAATTTTTCTGTAACGGATAAATACATAATATCAAATTCATTGTAAACGAATAAAACTGGTACCGAAGTGTGACTTGGCCTGTTTGCGATTAAATCACCACTTCAGCATCTGAAGTTAAAAAATAGCAAGCTATAAATAAACTGGGTCTGCTAATATGAATGAAGCAACGACTTTTTTTTGGTACATATATGGATCCTGGTCAGCGTTTATTGCTGAATGTTAAACGAATGTATTTATTAGGGAGTAAAGTACAAAAAAGTAAATTTGAATCGATTAAGCACACTAGTATCTACTGAACAGCTGTTATCACTTAAGATAGAACCTAATAGTAATATAATAACGTATAGGCATTTTTAGGTTGAACTATGTGGGAAAGCAACTTTTACAAATTAGATGATAGTGAAGCGTTTTTATAGCTATATGAGTTTCAGTTAATTCAGTGTAATGCATATGAATTTGGTTTGTCATTATGCGTTCCAGTCAAATGCTAATAAGGGGCGCGCTTTATCAATTGTCATTTAATCCCGTCTAATTAATTGATGCAGTGCTGTTTGTAAGCTCAAATCTCGTAGTAACCTGTATTAGTAGATACTTACGAGTTGATTGCCTACCCAAACATGATCTATCGCGTCAGAAAATTATTGATCGCATTAGAGACAGCGCCCACAATCACTGGCCTTCGTTCACTCAAAACAGAGGGAGGCGACCGAACACAAAGGTGAACCTACCCCCGCAGCAGCAGCCTGTAGCCTTTGCTGGCGTTCTTTTTCTTCTTTGGCTTTGAGACGTTCATTACGGAGCTGTTCCAGCTTCTGCCGTTTCTTTTCTAGCTCCGCCCGTCTGGCCTCCATGCTGTTCATTCTGATGTCGATCGTCGACTACCTGGCGGAGCTGCAGTCGTAATCTAACTCTCCCACCATTCACCAAAGCAGCACAGTCCAGCCTTTAAACAGACAAGCAGCGAAGGGCATTAATAAACAACTGTACTCAATGAAGTACACACTCATATGCACACGCGAGCCGCTGGCCGAACACACAGCACGCACAAGAAAACAAACGAAGTCTCTCCACAGTGCTCAATACAGGAGCTGTCACACCAGCTTGAAGGTTTCGATCCGTGGCCGCTATTCTCTGAGCGAAACTGCATTAATTTCCGAACGAGTCCCCGTCCGGCCCGCCTTTAACATCTGAAAGCACCTATGAAACGTCGCGGGCACATAGATTGAAATTCGAATCGTCTGCGAACAATTTTTCTGGAGCCTACCGATATCAGAAGCATTTCCTGTTAGCATAGTATAATATAAAATGGTAACAGTCACAGGGTGCGTTGTCTAAGTAAGTATCCGATATCATTAATAAAACACAAACGTGCCGATATTCGTTTTCCTTTATCCATATTTCTGTGTGTACTGCTTATCCTACGATTTAAAGCAAGAATAAACGAACGCTTCGACATCAAAGTCTTTACTTCTGCAAGCTGCTTCAATATTTCCAAACATTTCAGCTAACATCTCTTTATCACTTTAATTGACGGCATTTAAAGTTCTACGAATACTGAGAATAGCCTCTGATAACGCGTGTCAGCGGCCGCCTCAGCGGCACAGCATCATCAACTCGGTTTAGCAGAACTTCGTTGCAGTTGTGTTTGTATTAATCCCGACCTGCGTATATCTGCGGACTATTCCAGTATTGCTTTCTCTAATAGTTTGGCGCAGTTTCATTAATGGTTGCCCTGCGATAGTCTAAGAGTACCCTGACATAGCCGGAACAGTAATTGTTTACGTTGTTTTCCATGTAGCCTGTCGTACGTGACCCCACAAAACGAACATTTACTGCTCTTGCTGCTGTCGCTGCTTAGGAAGGTGTTCACTGCTCCAGCAGCGGACAATCTAGAATCAAAATCACTGTCATCAGCCGCCGAAGCTTCGGCTGCCGACAAAACCGGACTATAGGCGCACAAACACAGACCACCACAACAACAACAACAACTAACAACTAGGAAAAACTAACTCGGCTGCGACTGCTACCGCCGCTTGCACCGCCTCGGAGCACCGAACGTGGCCACCCTGCCTAACCAACTAATTAGACGACAAACTGAGAACTGCAATGCAATATCGCGCTATTGCCGCAACTCGTCGCAGCGGTAGATGAGTGACTCTCTAGTGAGTGACTATCTGTATGTACTCTATACGTGTAGCTTTTTAAGACTGAAGAAGTGGAAGGACTAAGTCGAGTGGACTTGCAAAGAAATCGGAATTGAGTGGAGAAGGAGGAGGACGTGCAACTACTACCACAATTTTTGGGGGATTGCCATCGAATCTGAACACTTTCTGCCCGTCCATTCGTTTGCCCGTGGAGCGTGTATACCTTATACCCTTCTACCTGGGTGTTTGTTTGTCCAGGTTAAAGAAGACAAGCGCTCTGTGTCTTTGCTATCAGGACAATTGAACTGAAAGAAAAAAGGAATAAGAACAGACAAAAACGATTCCGGGAAGAACGTAAGCACACGAGAGACCTGTCAGTGTAGAAGTGACTACAGATTTGTGCATGTATACTGTAACTGCTCAACCGTTCCAAGTGTGATTGACACACTCACTTTACCTGAACAGAATTGTGGTCGAGCTTGAATTACAACAGAGTTGCGTTAAGGCAGTAAAAGTTGTTGTAGGATAAAAAGCGTTACGTGTAGGGTACTGTAAAATCTTGAACGGGCTTGAGGGACATATTTCGACATCAGTGCGAACTGCAGTTGGTTTTCTTGTGATCTAGAGCCGGCTGCTGCCGCTTCTAGGAGTGTGAGCGCTGCAGCTGGATTAATCGAGTGACGGCGCCACGAATATGGCGGACAATGGTAAGTTTGCCATTACAAGATATTTGAGGATTGACTAAAAACATTTCGCTAATAGAATATTTGCAAAAGCATTAGAGTAGTCACTTTTGACGAAGAACTATTTGATCTTCTATTATAGAAGGGACACGACTTCAGCGAACGGCCTACGCTAGCTAGCCAGGATGATGTTAATGGCTGTCTGTACGTATTAATCTGATTCGCATTTAGAGTACTGGTGGGATAACATGCTCTCCGATACGTATTTCTATGTGGTGTAAATTTGGTCAAGTCAAATGTCACGCGTGAGGCTAGCGGGTCTTCCAGAGGCGCACGAAATGTTAATAGTCTAAGGAGAATGGAAAAAATTGGTGATCTTCGTTCTGTGAAATCTCCACTTCCTGTATTCCAAGTGAACCTTTTGTTGTTTTCGATGCACCCTCTCTCACGAGGGACGATTTTTTTAAATAAAAATTTCAAAAAGAAAGAACTTGTGATTTTAAGGTTGACTTGTACTTTTGTTCACTTTATCACAAGTTGTCTCCTGAACATAACGATTTCTATAGTTAATTTAGTTATTCGATTGTAGTTTCTGTGTTTTCTTCCAAATGTCTCGCGTATATGATTGTTATCGTTAACACTCAATATTATTATTAGGTTCCAAGCCTATGGATACAAACCTAGATATGTATAAAATATCCTTGAACCAATGCATCAAAATTGACATGTTATGAAATTTGTCACTCATGGAAGGATCGGTTTCAGGTGTAGTATCAATATATGTTCTGTATTTGGTATAGGAAATTACTGTTGTTTGGCATTAGGTTCTACCTGAGTGTTCGTGTTTGACACATTCGTTTATAGTGATTGCAGTCGCCGATCTGCCCAAAACGACTTAACGAATGCCGCCGCGGCGAGCTTAAAATGGCAACGAGATTTCTTGAAAACTGTGGAGCCTGTGTATCCAGATTTTTCTTTAAGTCAGTGTTAGTGTATTCATTAGTGCTTCAAGGAATTAAGACCGGTTATTGAAATCTTCGCGGCACTGCTGTTACTCGCATTAAGTTTAGAATAGCCGTTTTCTAACACTACGTAAAAAAGGGCATGTCATAAAGGGGCAGAGACATTCGTTTGGTCATGTATGAAGCATACTTGCTAAATATTCGTTGGTCGATTGATATCACCTAAGGGTGTCCTTTCAAGCATACTTTCCCACCTTATCGTGAAGTTTGTAAGGCAAGCCGAATTCATCGCATGTCACCTACAGATACAGCCGACAAGCTTCTATTTCGTAATAGAGGTTAAAACAAACACTGGATTTATACATTCATAAGATAGTCTCTGAAATATGGAATTCTGCAGGCAGTCAGATGTACGCTTATTTAGAGTGAACTATGTCTTACAATAAGAAAAGCATATTGGGTATCTCAATCCTGTGAGCACTCGCGCAGAGTCATTGAATTACCTGATCCTATTTTTATTTAAGATGTATTTAAGATAAAATGGAGCTAGATAAGGTTCACAACGCAGTTCATGGATTTACTTGTAAATTGCCCCGTACTGACAAAGTTACTGCAGCCTTTATGTTAACAACAGATAGTGGTCAAAAGTTTGCTATCATTTCCTCCAGTTATATATAGTTTGCTTTAAAATTTACAACTAGCACATATGTGTGTCTCATGATTAGGCTTCAAGTACACTCGTCTTTTGTGCAGCTCTAAAATAAGTAAAAGCATACATTGTA
>NW_019211457.1:18997023-19072876 GCF_002443255.2 Varroa destructor | reverse complement strand
ATTAGGTACATTTTTATTATTTATTGTAATTTTGTATAGGGGCATTTTTGCCTTAGTGCTTCGCATCGCATCGCTTGGGGAAAGGGCCTTCGTTCTAAACGGGTATAACACAACCGCTGTCGGTAAAAACTAGATTCTAAGGATATGAAAGTGTCGATTATCTCCTGTTATTTTTGCCGACTGCTCAATGCAGTACTGGTATAAACGTAGTGTTGCGTTGAAATCACTGACAAAAAATACGTTGATAACTATGACTCAGAATATACCCTATAATTCTTGTGGAGTCAATATTTAAGTGGATATTGATATAAGTAAACGTTTATTAGGCAAATTATACTTTGTCTGCGTAAAATCAACTGGTTGTGGGTGTGGCTTTTTTAGCCGTGCCGGGTGGGACTAAAGGCCTTTCCTGTAAGGAGCCACTGTGTTGTTTGCACGCTGGGCTCGCACGCTTTCGCAAACTACTACTTTACTCATTTCCCTGGTCCGCCTTATAAAACTTATTATTGGTGATCTGATAATGAAAATGAGAATTTTTAAAAGTGTCAGAATCTTATTATGGGCTAGGTGTGGTGTCATAGAAATCTGTTCGATTTGCTTGTGTTGGTTAAGACTTTTTGGGGTTTCGAAAATGAGTACGCCTCACGTCTTATAACGACAATACGAGCAATAGGAATTTTAATTGACTTCAGTTTTAGTCGAATGAATTACGATAGTTTAACGGACGACTTTCTTCGGCAGTATGTCGACGTGACTGATTCTCAGTGTTTCTTGGTAATACTTCGTTACACTAATCGATGTAGTCGGTTTTGAAAAATTAACTCGATTCCATGTGGTAGATATTAAACACAAAGTTATCTCCAGGACGTTTACACTTTGCCTGTTTAACATTCTGGTGTACTGCAGCGCAGACGATTAATTAAGATCGCTGGCCGGTGTCATTCTTTTTTTGTATTATATTTACATACATTAACTTAGTCAAAATCCTCCATGGCTACTGACCTACTAATGAAGAACAATTTAGCAGCCACTCTGCCACAATGCTCACTTTTAGATATCGTCAGATTACTCTGACGCCTTTGATGCAACCCACGGGAAGTTCAGTAAGTCTGCTTTTTTTTCAAAGATTTATGAAAATACTTTCAAAACAGTTGTTTTCACTTCTGATTTGGTGCGAGTGTTAGCAGTTAATAGATAATAGCGCAGCCTACAAATACCTAAATGCATCTGATATAGCACAAAACCGATGAAACGTTAGATAAAGACCTGGTTACGTTGTACGTTATACGAGTATATTTCTTTCGTTTTGCTAGAAATACTTGCAGATGCTTTACTCGCCCATATAGCAAGTTTTGTGTCAAGAACTTTTCACTTCTTTGAATAACCGTGCCGAATATGTACCGGTTGGTATTGTCGGGCGTATTAGCGAAGACGTTTCTATCGAATTTCACGTTTTGCGCCGTGGAAGCTATGTACGCAACAGCTCTTTATAATCTGCGCATCGCGTACCTTCCTTGCCCATTTCATATTAGCCATACCTAGGAAGTCCCGTAAGTTGCAAAAGAGGATGCCTCAGCTGTGTTAAACTCACTGGAGCATGATGTGGCGGAGCGGCTTGCCAGTGTCACATAAAAAAAGTAGTTTGTTTTGTCGAACGGCCTGCGTCTGCACCATCGGCAGCAGCAGCAGCGGCCGGCAAACAGAACAAACAGCAGCTATAACAACAAGCACACGAATAAGACAAACAAATAAACCTGAAAAATTACCCAACAAAGTGCACCCCACGGCGCATGCGGCTAGCATTGGTAGTAAGAAGGGATTGTTATTTGTTGTTGTATCTCGTTTAAGACGACGGACACTTTGTTTTTCCTTCGAATATAGAATGGGACGACGAATTCCAAGGTACGTGCAAGCGCCGGACACGAACGGAACTACAACTGTCGAGAGTCTATGAAAGAGGGAGAGAGAAAAGGCAATGGATCTATCAGTCGGTGGATGCCTGGATGGAAATGCTGGACTTTGTTGTTGGTGATGCTAAAATTGCTCTCCTCTGTCTGCTCTATCCTGCTGGAGCTTGCGAGCGACCGCTGTTATGATGAACGAGCACAATCGATCAAAACTAGTGACTGCTCACGATGTCTGATGATGAGTGATCGTATCTGATGCGTGCTGTGCCATGCTGTCGTGCGTGTCGCTCGTGGATCTGCTTGCCTAGCGTGCCTGCTGCCGCTTGAACTCCGAACCCTGTAGAACTTTTAAAGATAACACACGTGTATAATACTTTCTACCCTATGTAGCGTAATACACACCAGAACACACACGTGAAGGCGGTCCCGTTTATGCTCTGCAGCGAGGTCCCCTTTATACATCCTCCAGAGCGAGTTTCTAGATGATGCTGGAAGGACCGCTGACTGACTGAACGTCCTACTGGACTTGCTTATTTAAATGTGTGCATACTCACTGTTGGTGTTCGGCAGTGTCAAATGCGGCGGCAGCCACGTATGCTGCTTTTTACCTTTGGTCATTTTTGCTGGCTGCCATAAAAATATTCCTGTTCAGAGATCGCTCTTACATAAATGTTGTTACTATTAGAACTGATTGCGTTTGATCTTCGTGCATCGTTGTGCGTCATAAAGTCATTTCGTCGTTGTTGTCGTCGTCATCGTCATCATCTCTATCTCCGCTATTGCTTACTTGTAACCTAATGTATAAGATATAATTGTGTCTGCTTATTTTATTTATCACCTCTGTAACTTCTGTCAACATCAGTGCTGGCCGTTACATTGCAGCGAACTGCCTTTCCCTATAAACAGTTACTCCGCCCACCTTTCAATGATTTTTCTCAGGTATATCATAAACCTCACATATCATATTCGCTGAACTCGAACATGATAGAATTGTCGATGCTTCAACGTTGCTCACTGGTCCCTTTCTTGAAACTATCTCAATCATTTGGAAGAGCAAAAAAATATTTCCTTGATGTTAGTGCACTGAATGAGAGTCGTAGGGTGAAATCTGTGCGTTCAACTTTACCCGAAAAGCGTGTATGTTCATAATAATAGCAGCACCATTTAAAAAAATTAAAGGTACATTTGTTTATCATTCGTAGCCTAAATGAGTAGTAGTAATTTATTTTTTAATGTACTGTTCGTAATCGTGCGCATTTTGTACCGTACGATCCTGTTTACGTATTCTAATTTTGTTATGCAATGTGGTGTTTTACTCCAAATCATCATTCCATATCCCTGAACATGAAATGATTGGGCTTATTTGATCGTATTTTTTCGTTTCTGTATTCGTTGTCTGTTATTCTTTTTACCTGTTATTCTTTTTTGTAGTAGCCTCGTAAACCATTAGAAGAAAACGCTTGATATTGATGAAATATTCACCGTAAAAAATGCCGCGGCTCCCCTGCTATATCACCAAACTCAGCGAAGCTTTTTTTGATTTTTTCAATGTTGGCGCATTAATCCGTTGAGTTTATTTTGTATGGATCTTTGAAATTAGGTTTTTTTCTAAGATCTGAACAAATATCATGTTTTCAAGGTCATTTTTGTAGTTTCAAGTACATTTATGAGCAGTTTATTTGAAAGATTGCGTGATCAAGTTATCATTTATCTTTTATATGGCGGAACCTCTGATATATGGCTGTTTGCCTTTCTCTTATCTCTGTCTATGGCGATGTTTTTTCTATGGTGCGATGCGTGAGTCAGCTTATACGGCTCATCCATTCATTCGTGTAACGGCGACGCAATGAGCACGATTGTCACAGCGGTGTATGAACTTTTTTAGGCATCTGTGCACGACAATGATTTTTTCGTTTTTATAGTGAACGAGAAGGTTAATTTCGTAGCTAATTTCGTAATTAGTTTTCATATTGATACCTACGCTACTAGCCTATTTTTCTAAAAGCTACGTTTTTTACATAGTGTTTACCTAGGTGTAAAATTATGTAATTTTTATAGATATAGAATTTATTTTCTTGAGATTGCTTTATTCATGACATTAGTAACTCGTGGTTGTCTGTTGGTCTGTCCTTTATTAGATGTCATTTTGTGTGAGGCTTTATATGCTTGCCAGCTACTGTAGTGTGAACCTAGTAGACAAGAAAAGCTATTATAGTGACATCTTCTATCTATACCGAAAACACGAATCGTTATTATCAATCTTTGAGAATCTTCGCGGGCTCCGACCAATTGTCTGTTCTACGGGCTTCGTAACTTCGTACCACATAAAAGTAATTTTAAAAAATATGTCATCAATTTATATCATCAAACTCATTATGGCTGACAGTATATTTAAGATCTGATGCGCTTACAAAGAAAACATCTTTATTGGTTGGATTCACACTTTAAAAAGAGGCTAAGTTTTTTCGGTATCGACAAAGTCGTCACTTTTTTGGTATTGGCTTGAAAAAATGTACATATGTGATGCTGCGAAATCTACACGACATCCATTGATTCGGCGCATTAAATAACTAAGTTGAGAAATATATGTAGCTTTAGACGACCCTTCTGTGGTATTGCCTTTCAAGTACATATATTTCGAAGGTTAACGTGGTACCCTTAATAAGAAAATTCTGGTTAATTTTTAACCAAATGGTAAAACGTTGTCGTGGAGAGCTCGTTTCAACAAGATATATATATAGCGCAATGGCAATAATTGTCTCTATTATGGGAATTCACATCACTTATTTAATTAAACTTTTCTTCAGTCAGAACTCTTAAGTTATCGTTCCTTTGATTGATTCTGTATAGCTGACGTCGGATATCATATACTTCAGAAACTATTCTATTTATCTATATATGCCACAAACTAGTTACTTGTGAAACAGACCTTCATCATAGAATGTGAATTCCCCAAATATATTTTAAAACACTCCTCAGTAAGCTGTGATGTCTATGGCATGGATGCCAATTAGTGTGTAAGAAAAGCAAATATCATTTAACTAACAATTCTGCAACTAAATTTCGTTCGCGCATCCTGATATTCCTTCTCCTGTAACTCGCCCTGGAGTAGAAGATGGTAAGACAGAATTTTGTCTATTGAACATTAAAAAATCACTGACTAAGGTGTGCATTTGGTTTGCTTTGAACTTTCTAAAGCAGACGAAAGTTTCAGAATATAATTGTAATAACATTGACAGATGTATACACTGAATTGACAGCCGAACCAAGCATTGATTAGTGATTAAATAAACGTCGATTTAAATCAGTTTAGGAAATTTGTGTAAAACAATCGCTGTTAATGACGCTTTTCAGATTTAGGAACATAATAAATAACAGACGCACATGTATTTACAAGCGCAGCTTTTTAAAATACATCACGTCAATTACATAATAGTCCCTAAGTGTTATCTATCAGAAATGCACAATCATTATTCCCTTGACGGTATAGATGAAAATATTTACATGTTTAAGCTGGCAGTAGCATGTTTGATGGAAAATGTGGCTGGTGACCGGGAAAGCTTTTGTTTTGTTGTTTTTGTTTTTGTTCTCCGTTTCAACTAATCGGCTTGTCATCGTGCAACGATTTCGACTACATACATCAACAAATTTCGATTACGCGTACTGGCCATCAATGCTTGTTGGATGGCTTCAAATCACGTTTGATTTGAATTTATCGTCTCCGATCGTCCCTTCTCAATCACTCGATTCAAATCAATAATATGTGAACGTCACACCGTCCAAAAAATACGGTGATTCGTATCGGCAATTGCCAATATAATGTGTTCAATGCTGTGGCAACGTGCCTTTGAACATTTGAAAATGATGGATTGCGACGATGGATATTGTAATGGCTTCGACGGGCCGGTATGTGTCTGTGTACATCTTTGCGGCTCTTGTTCGGGGCATTTATTCAATGTGAAACCGCAGTTCTTACATATGGCGACGAGGAGAACGAGGAAGGTGGCGCTCCACCATCGCTAGAAGCGATGCATCAAAAGGCCCAGCAAATGGCTGCTCAGCACGCCCAACAGGGACATCATCCAGTAGGACATCATGCCGGAGCACCCCCAGGACATGGGAATGCTCGAGGTGTCGAGGAGTTGGACGAGCTGATTAAGAAGAAGGAGGAAGAGATCCGAAAAGGTAAGGGTATTATTATTTCTAAGTTCCTATTGGGTTGACTCCTGGACTTTTGTCCCGGAAATTGGTCATCGAGTTGATAAACCTTTCGATATTAGCCATTCTTGTTCTCGGTTCTTCTTGGCTTTGAAATGTGACGTCTATAGGTTTAATAGATGCAAAAGGATTCCCAAATATGCCATATTTTTTTGGATAGAGCTTTTTCTTTTTCCCGGTAAGAACAAACTTTTCAGTTCGTGTCACCGTGTAATTTCATTATGCTGGCAGTAGTGATTTCAATGGGGAATATATATTGAATATAGAACCATGGATTGATAGCAGTTGCCCATATAGTCAAAATCAAAGAACATTGAGTGGTTTTGTGGTATGTATCAAATTCCTTTTTCCACTTAGCCATCCGGCTTCTGAACGAAGAGGAAAGACAACAGATCTACCTCAGTCCTGAGTTCCGGACCTTTATGGATCGATCATCACGTATCATGGAGCGGGCCCTTACCGAAGACGTGGATATTTTTACAGACTACGCCGGAGCTGCCGAGGAGACTGAAGCGTACGTAATAATGCGTATTTACGTTTTTTCAAAACTTTGGCATCATCGCCGCAGTCGGTACGGCGTGAAGCAAATTAACACGTAAATTCTCGAGACGCATAAGGCACTTGTAAAATTAAAAAAATATGAAACTATACTCAGTAAATTTCTAACTTCGATTTCACATTATCTTTTTTTTTAGAGAGGATAAATCGCGCATGAAGTTGTCGAAGTCACGAATGTTTTTTGCTGAGCAGTGGTGCCGCAACAAGTTAGTCACAAGCTTTGATTGGAGCTCACAGTTTCCCGAGTTATTTGCGGCTTCTTACACACCTATCGACGATCGGGAAGCCGAGGGACTTGTGATGATTTGGAATATGAAATACAAAAAAGACACTCCTGAGTACATCTTCAGGTGCAAAAATGAACACCAATAAAAATATATTTATATCTTGTATAAGTTAACATATGTAGCTATAATGTAACTACTTTAATGATTAATTGCCGGAGCATATTAATGTACAGCTTTTCTTTAATTTCAGGCTATTCATTACTCGACTAGAATGTTCGGTATTCGATTCGGATTCCATAACAATATTAGACATAATAACAATAATAATTATAGCATTATTCTTTTCACCGCTCATAGGAGCCAATCTGGTGTGATGTCGACATGTTTCGCAAAATTCCACCCGAATCTCGTCATCGGAGGCCTGTACTCAGGTCAGATCGTCGTATGGGATAATCGGTCACACAAGAAGACTCCGGTACAGCGAAGTCCACTTTCGGCTCAAAGTCACACTCATCCCGTCTACTCGATACAGGTATGATCATTGAATACACTTTATCAGAAAGTTGTCAGTCAGATGTACAAGGAGCAACTTCGATAGCTATCTTCGAATATTCCCAACAACACCGATACCTCTAAAAAGATTGTTAACAGTTAATAGTTCAGTTAACAATTCGAAATTATATAGTCAAACATTTTGTGGTTGCATCGGATTGGCTATTCTGTGAGAAACAATAACCTAAAGACGTTCCGTTTACATTAATTACTACTGTTACGCACTGGTTCATACACTACCCACAAGAAATGTTTGTCTACGCCTGGTTTTAAACTTAGTTACACTTCCATAGGTTTAGTAAAAAAAAGCCCATTACCAGTATACCATCACGAAGAGCAGAAAAGATGATTTCAGATGAAAAACCGACTTCAAGGCGGCAACCGTATTCAATGGTAAAGAAAGATCTCTTTGAAAAAAGCGGGGCATCCTTGATATACTGTCGATTTTTGGCCTGTTTTGCAGGTGGTAGGAACACAGAACGCGCATAACCTTGTGTCAATCTCGACTGACGGCAAGTTCTGTTCGTGGTCGTTGGATATGCTCTCACAGCCGCAGGACACTCTTGACCTTAACCACGCCAAACAGTCGAAGCCAGCGGCTGTTACTTGTATGTCTTTTCCTCATGGTGAATTCAATCACTATGTTATCGGGTCAGAGGAGGGAACCGTGTATTCAGCTTGCAGGCAAGTCTAAATGTTTATGTGGAATGAGTGTGAGAACTGATAAGTTAATGTGGAAATAAGATCTATTGAGAGTTCTAGTACTAAATATAAAATATTTGTCTATTTTTGTCTGTTACCCTAGTAGATTTTAAAGTATGATTTTTTTTTGGAAAAAGCTGATTTCTTACACTTATCGAACTAAAATTCGTTTAAGATTTTTACTGGCTAATTGTGCAATGTAGAACTTCACAAGTTGCCTGTACTTAAAACATAGAGCCATTTGTTCGACTTGCTATATTATATAGACAATAGCGATCCACAGTAGCTTCTTGTACTCGACTTTCAGACATGGATCAAAGTTGGGCATTATTGACTCGTTTGATGGCCATCACGGGCCGGTGACGGGTATACAGCATAATAATACCGTTGGACCAGTGGATTTCTCATATTTATTCCTCACATCGTCGTTCGACTGGACCGTGAAACTGTGGAGTCTGAAGGAGTCGAAGCCGATCCATTCGTTTGAAAACAATTCTGACTACATTTACGACGTAGGATGGTCCCCGTACAATCCAGCTGTATTCGCTACCGTTGACGGGACAGGCCGACTTGATTTATGGAACTTGAACAGCGATGCCGAACTTCCTACTGTCAGTGAAGTTATTGAAGCACCGAGCCCGAAAGACGAACCGCCTGCTCTCAACAGGCTTATCTGGTCACAAACAGGACATCAAATCGTTGCTGGAGATGATGACGGGCGCTGTCACGTCTACGAGGTCGGAGATGTGAGTATGCATGATTAAATATGTGATCTAGCTTCAGGGTTTGATAACGTTAATTTAACGGAGTTTTGGCTACCCAATGTGGGTGGTCGAAGCTAAGTATCAAACACTGTATTAGAACTATCGTTGTTACCTACATTACTAAAAAGTAGAATCTTTCGTTGTCGATTTCAGCAACTGGCGATGCCGAAACATGATGAATGGAACAAACTCTTGAGAATGATCCAGGAACTGAAGAGCAACAACCAGGTCGACGAAGATTTGAGTGTCAAGAATCTTGCGTGAGAACTCTTATCCAGTAGTCACGCCACGCAGTAGGTTTTAACATTCGCATGTGTGCAGTCACGCTAGCTAGAAGCTGGTGACACGGATGGTTCGGCAACTTCATAAAAGAATCCTCTATTTTGAGACCGGTTATTACAGGACTTCAGAATAAATTCCAGTGCTCATTAGCATATAATTGATGAGCTGGTGTCCATCAACACATGATCTGTTTCGCTAACCCTGAAAGAGAGCATTTACAAGCCAGCTAATAAAATATCACCCAGTGCCGGAGGGCGATCGAACGGTTACAAGTATATATAGAAATATACTTACGGAATAAATCCTGAGCGTGCATAGTAAAAAAACTTCTTTTTACATAAAAATTAGATACGGTGTGCTGGAGAGAGCCATATCATACTTTTAGGATGATACTATTTGTGTATAACGATTTATGCAGGAAGTGGTACTCCCAAAAAGGCCCCGATCCACATTTTCTCCACAGCTGGTCGGCGCGCTGAGTGACTAAGTGTTAAATCATACAGAAGGTAATAGTTTTATTTTAATATTTTTGGAAGCTTCAAAGAGGAGGAAGGCAGAATACACATGGAAGTATTTTGCTAATCCTGTGGCAATAATGAAAATTAACGAACGTAAGGTAGAGTAACAATTTTAAAAAAATAAAATGTGCTTATGTTCCGATGAATTGTGTCGTGTCTATTGCGTGTTAATTAGCTGCTAATGTACGCCTTTCAACTTTCAATCGAGAAGCGATTTCGTAATTGGTAAGCAGCAGTTCATTTATTATTGTGTGCGGAAATCAATGTCCAGGTATCGTCCTTTAGTTTGTGAATGCAACACGTATTTTAGTGAAAAATGTTCTTATTGTTAATGGCAGAAAACTATCAAACCAAAACAACAGTCGACTGGGTGCAATAGCCGTACATAGTAAAGTTAGGTGACTTTACTATGTACTAGAGGGAAACTAACGTAATTCAGGGACCAAAAATTAATTCAGCTGCAGCTTTCACAAGATATGCTTTAATTACACAAGGTAGGAACCTTAATAGAAGATAGTCCTCGTTCGTAGAAAGATTCAAAGAAGGTTCAGAAAACTCAGTGCACAGATCATTTAATAAGGTGACTGTTTACGTAGTTCTGTTTGGTAGCTTCAAATACGATAACATTGCATTTCATTTTATTCTAATTGCTCCAAACTAATCAGTCATATTGTTTCTCTTATCTTAAATAACTCAAAATTCAAAATTATTATTTATAGGAAGTAAATACTCATATCACATTTTTCTATGAACCAGCGATAGAAATAAGCCGTGATAACTTGACATGAGCCCTCTATGAAAGCTCAATTATATCACAGAGTCTAGCTGATAAAAATCTTAAAGTAGAGGGAAAAACTAAATGACAACATGGATCACAGAAAGCTCTGGTTCTGTTATTAGCTAGTGAATAGTTAAACGACTAATTGGTCAATTTCGCAAACTGGCACAAAAATGTAATACCTTTAAAATTAGTTTTGTTTATTTATTAGTTCTGCATGGAATCGTATGTTATGGGGACATGCCTGAAACTTTACACGTCAAGCCTTAAACTCGTGAGCTGAATAAATTATTACCCCAGCAATCCATAAAGTTTATTTTTCCTATGAAATTTACATGTCTATTCTTAAAAGATTCACCGTGGTATCGAACACCCTAATCCGGTGGTACTACAAGTTGTTACTGTGAGGCATTGCCGGAAAACACTAAATTCTTCCCTCTCCTGTTCTAGAAAGGTCACATTTTGAGCTCCCAGACATAGGCTACTACACTCGACCTGGTTCTATGATCGAACAGCCGGCACTGAAGTGTTGTCCCACAGTCATCTGTTTATCGCACGGCTGACATCTTCACATGTTTGTATTGCTGTTGTGACTATATGTGCTGTGTTATTCAATTAGATCTGTGCTGCCTAAATACTTATATACTTGAAGGATAAAAGAAACTGTAATTTAAGGTACGTATGCAATCATGTTTCATCCATTGACTATTATTTTTGGAAATCAAATCAAATTAGATTTCTGTCATGATGAAGTCAATAATTAAGTAATTCTCAAACGATAAAGAGACACAGTGCTATTCATTTCGATTAATAAAGGTGATTATATTTGCGTAAATTAAAGTAAACCGAATAAGCTAACAATGTGGCGAACTTTGAAGTAGACATAATAAACTATGCTTTTTGTAGAAAAAGTTGTTTGGTTTTTCAGGCATAATTGAGCTGTATTTTCTCACTACAACTTGCGCATCTGTGTGGTGATATGAATTATTAAAAAAATCATCTTCCATTAAACGTATGATATTGAAAATCGTAAACATCGTCAACATGGAGCAGTGAATAAGTTTGCAATATTAAACATTTTTCGTACTTGTAAGTACTATTATAGGAGTGCGATGACGGTATCATCTCATTGACGCGACAGATAGTTATCCAAACAATTCACTATGTTTCGTCTGGCATGTCTTCAACTTTCCCTTCGAGGAGACAAAACCGCATCGCTAGCGCATGCCCGCGCAATGATCGATACGGTAAGAAAGCGTTTTTTATAATACCATTTTTAAATGACTATCATTAGTAGACTACAAAATAGTTGGTTCATTTTTATTTGATTGATCTGGTGTCTCGCGTTTTTATTGCGAATTTAGTATCTCATTGTTTTTTTATCTCATCGTAGGCAGTGAAAGGCGGCGCACAACTGGTATGCCTCTCCGAGTGTTTCGCTTTTCCCTATGGACCACAATATTTCAGGTTAGGTTTCTATACACAGCTATGCACGTTAACTAAACTGAGAAGCAAATTTTCTGCGAATGGTTCGCGAATGCACAAAAACATATCTACGAATGGCTCTATGAAGAAGTACAATCATAAACAATCTAATTATGCAGCAAGTATTTGGAATTTGGTACTTAGCTCATATATTATGAGCGAAATCGCCATATTTCAATGGATCATGTCGATTTTACGAAAACGTCGTCGGCAAAAATTAAGAAAGGGGAAAAGGAAAAGCAAGGCAAGCTTACAGTTGGCTGCAAACAAAGGGCTTCCAATTAGCGATAAAAATTGGATGGAGGCTATTTTCATGCAACAAGCATGCGCAGATAGCGTCCGTTAGAACAAGCTTATTACTTCATCATGACGATATTACAAAACTGATTAGTTTTAGTTGTATAAATGGTCTGTTTTTGTCGGGAGTTTACTATTATTAATCACGTACTGAACCGCATAACTCTGTATGCTTTTCGTTGCATTAATATTTGAATGTGCTTCAAATTCAGTAAAGATTTAGTTGCTATAGTATTCATGGTATACTAATATAATTTAAGAAAATGCTTGGTTTCTTAAACTTGCTATATATGGTGCGCCCATGACTTCCTATAAAACTAAAACAATGTAGTCATACTGAGAGGGAAATCAATTGAGGAAATTTTCAGACAAGTATAAAAGTTTATAAATGTTTTATAGGACAGTGCAACTGAGTCTATAAAACATAACATTTTTTGACAGAAATCGACCCATAATAACAGAGAAAAGACGTGTTATCCATTCAAACTATTTGGCATTTACGCATCCATCTCTTGTATTTAAAAGTTGCATCTTTGGTCTAAGAATCAGCTTTAGCGGCTGTAAGTAATAATGCAAAGGAACCACCTTGATTTACCAAAGAAGAATAGCGTGACTGTTTGTGATACAAAGAAGGGGTAGAAGCTACTTTTCTCTGGAGCGGAGATGTGAATATCTGACGCAGTCGTACATTTAAAGGGTACGGTTTTCACTTTGTGGCGTTGTCTATTGGAAAACCTCGTCAATAAAATCAGTTATAACAAGAAACTTTGCACCGTTTGTGAGCATTTTAAAAATTTTATGGGATCTTTAGAAATTCTTCGTCTTGTGCTGTGCTTATTGTAGAATACTCGACACATTTTATTAGTAATTATCGGTTTATTTTTCTCCCACATAAATTTGTCAGTTCACTTAATTGTAAGTCTCTTTTTTTTTAACTGTAAACCTATTTCCCTTCCGTCCCGCTAAAATTTTGTTTGATTCTTCACGACCTGTCAATTAACTTATTTTAGGCCAAACGCTGAAACGATTCCTGAAGGAGAAACGTGTAAAATGCTCAAGAATGCTGCTGCAGAAAATAAAGTCTTTGTCGTGGGTTAGTATTGTAATATGGAGCTGAATTTCATATATATCCTATTCCCACTACAATTATATTATTGTTGAGAGGCTTCTCTGTAATTTGACTCCGATCTATTACGGTGTATCCGTACTATAGCATACACTACACGTAATATCGTTCCGTAACAGCCTATAACGTTATGCATTTAAGTGTGATTGCTGACCACTGCAGTAGAACCTACACTCGTTGTCCATCCCTTGTTGTCTCCAGGAGGCAGTCTTTCAGAAAAAGACTCAAGTGATCGCTTATACAATACCTGCGTCGTCTTCGACCCAAAGGGAACACTAGTGGCGAAACATCGCAAGGTAATTAGTGGAAAGCTTTTTTATTTTCGTGCATTTGGACTATCGCAGCTAAATATTGAATTATAGCTTTGTGCTGGAAAAGTATGTATACAGCAACGTCCTTTAATACGGGTTCATAGAAGTCCTTAAGGGCATATAGAAGTCGAAGTGATATTCAAAATAACAGATTATAGAGTTAATTCAGGTAGTCACTTTCAAGAAAACTCTGATTCTAAAAAATATCAAATTTCGAAACCTATATTTTTTCGGCTTACTAGGTACACCTTTTCGATATCGACATTCCTGGAAAAATCACGTTTAAAGAAAGCGAATCATTTACCGCCGGCGATACGCTCACAACTTTTGATACCCCTTTCTGCAAGTAAGTATTATCGATTTGCTACCTGTCCTGCGCAGTTCTTTATTGAGTTCTTTTACATACTTTCTTATTTAAAAAAAATTATAAAACACCATTGCCTTTACTCATAACTATATGGATTCGTGCAATGAATCGCTTTAATGTATGAACCTATCTCTCATTGTATTTACATAGCGATCTTAACTTTTTTGTGTTCTGTTCAATAATCATTTAATCAGGGTGGGTCTGGGAATCTGCTATGACATTCGTTTTGCACCTATGGCGCAACTCTATCGAGCCAGAGGCTGTCAATTGCTACTTTACCCTGGCGCCTTTAATATGATCACTGGGCCCCTAAACTGGGAACTGCTGTGTAGAGCACGCGCCGTCGATAACCAGGTAAATGATGGCTATTTTAGGCCTCTGTCAAGTAACTTGCTCGTAAGGTTATCAGTTTTTTCTAAAATGTGTGGGAAAGATCCCCTAAAATTGCTTCTGTGGATTACGCGATGTATAGTCGCTGGAAAAGGGCCTTTAAAGGTAGACTTCTCGTTTTGAAAGAAGTAGATTTTAGTAATGGGGGCAGGAGCAAGAAATATGGGTCAACAGCGATTGTTTTGCAAAATATCTACGCAGCTGAGATGAGCGCATAATACGGACTGGTCGTAACTCAGTGATAATAAATGGTGCTTAAAAGGCGCGTTGTTTTTTGTTGTTATTGACCTGTTGACAAAATTCGCCTATGTATATTTTAATTTCGTTGAACATATTTTATATTTTATTATATGTCGACTTAATTGGATCTTTGAACTGTATCAGCAGTCTAGATGACATCAGTACGCAGCTCACGTCATCATATATGAATGACACGTTGTGAATATATTTGTCAGGTTAGATTGATATTTTGATATCTTACCAATTTTTTAACATTGTGCTATGTAACGATTAGTTATTTGTATAACGTAACGTTCTGTCAATTTCAATTCTTTCAATGCAACTACGTGACAAACAACTATGATGCCTTTAATAATTTCGAAATGTATTTAGCGTGGGTTATTCCGAAAATACTGCCAAGCCATGGGCAAGGTAAAGAATATTATATTTGTCTAGTGTCTACATGTACTTTGCAGTATTAATTGTCAATCGTGGTAAAAAGTTTAACAGGTGATATGATATGGGATTTCTGGAATATAAAAATTTTGTGCGTAAATCACCAGTGATATACTGTTTCGCCAGTTGAAAAAACTGGCTATCGTTATCGCTTTACAACCTTTCGCTTTTGTTTCTCCTTTCTCTGTTTATCTAACTAATATATATATATATATATATATATATATATATATATATAACATTTGATTGAATTATTACTACTGCGTGTCTTTGGCAAACTTCGGCCTTTTCATCTTTCTAGTGCATATTTGATTACGTTCAATATTAAATAATCTAGCTCTTCCTCGAGCGAATAGCCCCATTAAACGTTACTTCGAGAGGCAGTTTTGTTTCGTGAAAGCGGCAACTACTCAATATATTGTGCGTGAGAAGCCAGCCCACCAATACCGTGAAATGATCACAACATTTTGGTTATTTATCTCTGCGTATTTTTTTTTCATAAAACTAACTGTTGACTTTATAATGTTTTCCCCTGCCTGAACCGTAAACCTACTTATAGCCGTTTAACCGTTGTCTGTGTTCTTGTTGGCATGTCTTACTTCTGTGAGAATAATAATCATGTCCATTTTGCTAATGATCCTGTTATGCTGGGCGTGAATTACGTAGTTGTATGTAGCAGGTATTTCACCTGCACGCGACCCTTCAGCTTCTTATGTGGCATTCGGCCACACGATGGTGGTTGGTCCCCGAGGAACTGTTATCGCCCAAACGCAAGAAAAAGAAGATATTGTCTATGCTAATATCGAACTTGACGAGGTACCGCCACAATTACTGTAAAAATGAATATACATAAACGGCTAA
This sequence comes from Varroa destructor, assembly GCF_002443255.2. NCBI lineage: Eukaryota > Metazoa > Arthropoda > Arachnida > Mesostigmata > Varroidae > Varroa > Varroa destructor. The sequence goes on along the minus strand of NW_019211457.1, from coordinate 19,056,858 downwards.
TCCTAATATAGTTTTTTTTTTTTTTTTTTTTAATAAAAGGATCATATATTCTATAGCGAAAATGAATGCCAATGTTATTTTTACGAATCAATCGAAATGTGTGTGAACATATGTAAGATTACGAGAAATTGGTTGGTGCTTAAATAAACCTTTTTCATACCGCATTTTAAATTATTCATATAACTCAAAGATCCATTTGTTTGGTATGATATACGTGACTAATAAATTGTCAACGCAAAACGATATTCCAGGTAACGACAACTCGTGAAAACATTCCAATTGGTCAACAAGTTCGCACCGACCTCTATAAAATCGTAGACAAGAAGCCTGCCTTATAGTTCTACTTATAGTTCTTATACATCTAAAATTTTTAAATAACTGACGAATAGTCGTACACGATAGACATATATTATTCTGTGATCATCTTATAAACATTAAGTTATCAACCTGACCAAACGAATAATAATTCGCATGTTGTCACCATAAGCTGATACGCATCTTTTCGAGTAACTTTGACAGAATTAGTAAAGGCCATCGCCATCGTATTATTCTACTTTAATATAATTAAAAAAAATCACCTTTGTATAACAAAGGACGAGCTTGTATGAAGTACGAAGAACAACTTTATCCAACGCCATTTTGTTAATAAAGGCACTAACTTGAAATGTAATATAAGTGAGTAAAAGATGCCCTAGTCATTGGTGTAATATATCGTCGAATGGTACATTTAAGACAAAATAAGGATGGTATTTCGGTAACTAACAACACTGGCAGATTTACTTTTCATATAGAAATAACCTCATATATACGAGGCTGGCGTGCGACAACAGTTATCGAAGCCCTACCAGTTTCATCTACAGATGGTCTGAAACTGATAGGACTGCTAAATACTTAGCCATTTCGACGGGTACGCCAGACCAATAGTAATTTTTATATTCTATACTTTTTTATATCTACAACTTCTTATGATAGAACAATGTGACTTTCATAAGTTACAATCGAGGTACAGCAAGCGTATGAAAGTAGTCCCAAAAGGATTAAACTTTCTCATTGGAACATTAGCATTTTATTTAATTACATCTTTTTGATGCATTGGAACAACAATAATCATAGCTCTGTGAATAGTTATAGGTAGTCCTCTTGTTTTTTTTTTAATTTCAGTAGCAGTTTCCACTCATCCCTATGTAGGCATTATCAGTAGGTTCTAATAAAGGGTTCGTATAAAGGAGAACGGACATGAAACCTTCATATGCGTTTTATACCACTCCATTTTTTTCTCTAACTATCATGTATTTTCATGTCTTTATCGTTATTGTGTTGCTCTTGATGTTCATCGTAATCACTTATACCTATCATTTCTGGTTTCGTATACTCAACAGGAAATAGGGTCTCGTCATTTTCTCGTCCCGCCAGCGAAAGCGGCATGTTGTTACCATTCGTCTAACGAGACCTAAACTCCGTCAAGTTAATCCCAATAGCTGTACAACCAACAATAGGCACCAATCGTTATAGCCCGCTTCAGTCACATCCTTTATTAGCCCCTACCCCTTTTTTAAACTCACTTTCCTCCATGTACGAACATCCTCCTGCATCCGTTCGTAAATATTCATTTGTCGTCCGCTGAACGTTTTCATGCATTATTATTCTTTCAGACAGTTTCCGTTCTAAAAACTACCTCCTCTTTCAGCTACCAGACAAAACACAGTTCAGCTCCACTCGCAACGTTTCTTCGACATCGATTTCCCGATAATAAGTTTCAAACCAAACATAGTTTGATCACAAAGCCGCTATCGTTATTTTTATTTTCATTTTGGCTAAAATACGTTTGTCTCCACCATCGAATCTGTGCGCTAGTCAGCCAATTTCGTCGTATTATACCGACGTTTATACGAAGCCTAGTTTTCATCAATCAATTACTGCGTTGAGCGCGTTATCCTTCAAATGGAAGTTACAGTATTTAATACACACTGTTTGCACACATGCATGCACACCATACAGACTCTCGTCATGTGCCGCACTCTGTATCGTCACGCACATTTGATGTATGACGCCGCGGGTTCAGCGACTCGCGTACCATAATTACTATTATAAGAAAAATTATAAATTAATAAATGTAGCTCGACTGCACTTTTGAGTCCGCTTCATGACCACCAGATCTGCCATCGAGTCCTTGTCATCTTCAGCAACGTTTCTTAAAAATGGTTGTTATGGAATTTATGTTGCTTTTGTTGATTATGCTGCGTGACCTACAAAAACAAAGGTCACTCTCTTCGAAGGACTACGAACAATCCAAGTGTAGCGAGTACGGCGTATTTTAGCTTGGGGAAGTCGTTCATACAAATTGTAAGCCATCCAACGTACGGCACGAAACCTCTCGCTCTGCCAACAATATCCTGAAAATTGAACGCATAGTGCAATTTCATTAATGTTCATGGTACGACAAGGAGAAGCCAACAGATATGTTTTCAGCTATCTTTTTCTTGCAGGACTAATGCAGCAAGTGTTTGAAAAATTTTACATAACTGCTCTTCAAACATAGTTATACTCGGCAGTTAAAAATAGAAAAACATTCCAGTAGGGTTAGTAAAAATTGCGAAGTGTTAACTGTCGAAAATGTTAAAACGAACCTTTCGATCGAGCCAAAATTGTCCGGGCGCGTACAAGCCTCGATCATTCACTGAATTGTTGTCGCCTTTTGTTAGTATTTTCATTTTCCCGTCTTCTCTTTGATGTAATTTGATCACGCGATGTACAATAGGGATGTCCCTACCCTCAATCTTGAACACAACGATGTCTCCAATCTGTATTGGATCTGATTCGTAATTTGTTAAAAATAAAAGATCTCCCCGATGGAACGCGGGTTCCATTGAACCTGTAATTGTAATGTCACAATAGGTCAGCGTGCGAAGAAAGTAATCGTTGAAAGATTTTTGTGGCTAGCATCTTTTGCAACTCTCCTTACCTGAAAGAACAACGACGATTGGTGACCCACTTCCCGTAAGAACCATTAAACCTTTCCAGATCATCAACGCAGATGAAACGATCATAGCAAAGTTTAACACCTGATGTTCATAGTGAGAAAAGCAACTTAGTCATATTTAGCTATAAAAATTCGGAGATATTGCGCGCGATACCTATCACGTATCTAGTAAATAATCGATCGTGCAATAAAAACATACGCCAATACTGATCATCAAATTTCTTCGTTAAATCTGTGGAAAAGCGTAGATAGCCATACTGCTACCCATATATCTATAAAGGGCATTTCATGTATGCTTTTCTTTTCTTTTGCTGAGTGCAAACCCTAACGCTATTCCCTCACATCTTTGAAACATAGACAGGTGCTCATCTCTTGACATGAAATAATATTCAAGTGTTCTTTTTCGGAGAGAGGTATATGCTTATGATATCCAAGATCCTTTTCGTATTTATTTACACATACATACTACGCGTGTCTTACAGGTTCCAGTGTGGGTAAATGGATCACAGGTATGGCAGGATCATTTACCTTTATTTTTTAATTTTCGGTTCATAAAAAAAATCGAAACAACGTTCTTCTAATCAATGAAGAATTATTGGGGATGATGAATTTATATTTTTATTCGTCGTAAGCACGTTTTATTTATTGGACTCTCGACAACTAGGTGTGTCAGTTATAAACTCGCTGCACGGTTAGTGCGACAATGTTATAAATAATATGAGAGACAAACAGAAAGAGGTGATAAAGCAGTCGAATATAACTTCGTCATCTAACTACTGAACTGAAAGTAGATCATATTAAATGAGAATATCCTCGTGAATATGATTTTCCAGCAGCCATCTGCTACTATAATGTTAATCTAGAATTTCCGTAAGATTTCTGTGTCAACCATAGAAAACTTCTTGACAGCGTCCAAATGTCGTCAGCATTCTACTTTTCTCCTGACAGAACCACAATGGTACCACTAGCTGTTATCATTCTATCTGTATTTTAGGAATTTATTTTCTAAATATAGCTAGGTTTGCATATGTAGGGCAGGTCTGAATCTCACTTGGAACGATATTTGACGGAAGCTCATCCGTTTGATTTCATCCGAAACACCGAGTAGCCGTAAAACCGAGGACATTTTGATGCTGTCGACGAGATTCAAACGATAGAAGTATTAACACCGTTTTCAATATATCCTACTGAATTCTTCTACGTAATGTTAAACAACCGGCTGTTCCTTCTGCTCGGCTTTGCGAACACGTCAAATGTTCAAGATGGTGCGCTCCATGCCTGACTAGCCAATTCGAACAGATCTCTGGAGTTGCACTCGTCCTCTCTCACCGACTCATTATTTTCCCGGTTGTGAATTAAGTTCGCTTACTGGGGCAAAATACCTTACATTGTCATAACAATTTAACTTTCATTTAGAACTATTTGCCCCGAAATAACTTCATTTACATCGAACCACCACTATTATCGGTCCTTTTTAACGTTGTTGTTTGGGCGTTTTCAGCCTTGGCAGCGACCGCTTGCACACATACTTCTCGCGGTGGTTGTCAAACTGGAGCTGCCTTCTGCATTTGTACGCCCGGGCAGATTTAAATATCACTTCGTTCTTTTGCATTCTCCGTTCAGCTGGCGAGCACGATCATTGTTAGCTGATCTGAAAACTAACTGACTGCTTCTGCGGCTGCTTCCTCAAAGATAAGAAAGTGCGTGTCTGCGTGTGTATGAGAGAAAAGTGTTGCGTAAAAATCTCACAAAGGAATAGTCTCAGTGGTAGCTCTTGTAGGATGTAAGACAGAGGGACGATCGCCGGCTCTAGTCCAAAATCGACAAACCGTGGCACGTTTGTTTACGTCCGACGCGCCCTCTATTCTTGTATTTCTTTTTTTGCTTTGTAGTACCTCTAGTTGCTCTTCGTGCCCTTTATTTAGCAGCTTAACAGTGGCTTCTCTCTAAGAGATATAAGACACTCGTCGGTAGTGCGTACATCATGTTATAGTGGGCGATAAACGCGAAGGCCGACTCGAGAGAAGATCTCCATGCTGAAAGTCAGTTGTCTGGTGTCGATTTGATAGTAGGTGCTTGTACATATGCTGTTCACGGTGCATTTCAGTAACTGAGATTTAGGTGTAAAGCTATAACCGGTAACGACGAAGCGCATTTCCGGTTGAAGGCAATTAGTGGAGGTGTCATAAGTGTTCAACAAACAATGGGCCGAAAAGATACCGTTTATTTTTTAGCACTAATACTGCTGGCTATGTGCAGCCTTCATGAGGGAAAGGCGTCGAGATTCGAGGACCTCCATCATGAGAGAGTTGACAATGGCGCTGTTAACCATCATGAAGGCAGCGAACACGAATTTGATCACCAGGCTATACTAGGTGAGTGAGCTCAGTAACTAATTATCGAATTTAATTTTTCATCGAAATGTTAGTTAGGGTGTGCCCTCGACAGTGCACTTTCAATTGTTGTTCTCGTAGCTGTCACTGCTATTGAAGCCTAGTCTGCAATCAGAGGCAATTCGCTGTCAATGCTGCTGTCGTTTTCGTCTGTTAGATATTCGTCTATCATAATAAGTTGATATATTTGAATAAAGTCCCAGAGACAAAATAAAACTTGTTCAATCACACTTTCAGCATTTTTTATCCTGATATCTTTAGCCATTTTTACGGGTAGTTGTGACTTCGACAACTGAATAGCTGAGACAAGCCCTTTCAAGTCAGTCGCCGTCTTGGACACCAAAGTACGAAATAATCACAGCTTCTATTGCGCGCCAGCGATTCTTTTGTAATCATTCTTTTAAATAACGTCGCGCAAACGCGCGATCACTGCGGACAGTTTAGAATATGATATAGGTAAATAAACCTATCAGCGAAGGGGATTAAAATGTTCTTGGTTCCATGTTGCTTTTGTAGGTTCTATCAAAGTTATCGAATCTTTTTCGTGCTCCAACGGCAGTTTTTCATTTTTGGCTTTTACCTCACGATCAGTATACAAAGAAAAACGTAAGATTGACTTGTGGAAGGTGAGAATACGCACATTTTTGTCAAAAGTACTTGGCCTGTGTGGATTGTATTAGTTTACTCAACTAATCTATCCCCATCAAAACTATAAAATTTACCAAGTTTTACCCTTTTCCTGTATGATTTTGCCAAATTGTCTACCTAACATACGTCAATTTGGTTTTCAATGTTACGAAAAACTCTTGACAATATGTATACAAGCCAACATTTTTTGTGCAATGTCTTGACTAGAATTTAGATGGACCCTCAGTGGGCCATCCACTGCAGCCGCTACATTTGCTTGAAGGCTTCGCTACTTTCATCTCTTGTAGTGCGGCGATAATCTAGGCACTAGGCCATCATCATCACGCCACCTGGTATGTGCATTGAGAAACGATTAAGAAATGAATTTTCATAATTGATCATTGTTGATACTGCATTAGTTACTCTTATGACAAACAACTTATTTGTTTTCTGGATGAGTCTGACCTTTAAATTATTAAATATAGATATAAACCGTTGTCTGTTTAAACAGGTGGGGTGTTTATGGTAGTTGTGGCGAGGGAATGTGCAGAAATGATAATTGGAGTTAATCTTTGCCTGCACATAATGAGGCAGGATTTGACTATGGATATATATTACTTTTAGTAGCTCCATGACACACATAATGCATCAGTGTACAGAAATTGCACCAGTAGTGTCCATATTAGATTATTTGGAGGTAAAGAGTTACTCTCTACGGAGATATGTATAAACCATTTGTGCTAAAGTCAGCAATCACACCGAAATTAGCGGGAATTATCAAGTGTATCAAAAGGCTAAGAACTTGCAACAAGAGAAATTATTATCAGCTTTCCCATAAAAACACAGCATGATTTTTTTATGGGCGTCTCGAAAGAGCCAGCTGAACATTATATAATGCAATGGAAGGATTTATGCTGGCGATATAAAACTGGTAATCCGCAGATAGTAGGGATTATGAAACTTTGCTAAGCACTCTGGGTATGTTCTTGCACTAGTCAACAACCATGAAGCTTACATGTTTAATCTAAATAGTAACCGCGGAAGCTTTATTTTGCTAGGCATCAGAGGTGAATAGATTACCGTGTGGAACACAGGATCTTATGCGAAATAGAGGTGGTTAAAGATCGCGGAATTAGCTGCACTGTTTCTTTTATATTCAGTCAGCAAATTGATTTTATTGTTTGTTGTAATATTCTTGACAAGTGATTAATGAGCCAGCTGACCTAAGACGTCCCATCAGATGCAAATTTAGTGTATGTTTGCAACCTGTGTTGAAAGCATATCTAATTGATGATAAAACGATAATTATCATTTTGATATACATTTTGAATATCCGGGCACTTAGAGCAAAACAAGGCTGGGTTGTACTCTAGTACACGAAGGCTATGACTCCCTAGGCTACGCGAGCATTGACTAGAGATTAAACATCGGCATATGCCGCTTGTCGTACCGCTTACCGCGCTCTCCACTTTTCGTCCGCTTCATTTTCTATTTGTAGATCATCAATATCATTTATGTTTAGGGCGTGCGGTGCGTAAACTCCATTCTCAATTCATTCATTCGTCTCTCTGTAGATCGAACGGCTTACAACAAATTATGCGACATACGCACTGATGTTATGTAACACAAATGTGCATCGATAAAGTGTGCAAACAACCTATTAATCAAGCAATGATAATATAAGTGTTTATATAATGCAAAAGTCGCACTGCCGGAAAAGAGCACCGTACTAAAATTATCTGCTTAATCTGATGAATACGTAATACTGTTGTCGAATACGTTGTTTCACATTTTTTATAAATGGATCATTCAATCATCAAATGTTCAAAAATCAATTACACGTTATCCTTCTTATCCTAATATTATTCATCCTAATAATGATTATTGAGTACCGTGCGAGCATAACCTCAATTAAGCAAACACGTTAATTTTGGTTACTTTTGCAGACGTGGTTGATACCCTTTTTATTTAGATTTTTATATAATTGTCAGTTGTTAGGTTGCATTTGCTTAAGTGAACTACAGTGAAAGCTGGATGTGACCAAAGACATATTGTACATCTTGTAAGTGGTTATGACAAACCTTCGGTAAACATCTTGCAGTATACTAATCAACTGTTTATTGTTATAATACTATCTACCAATAGTTAAGTATGCTTCCATTTGTGTGCACCCGCCTAAGAATGTAAATAGCAGATGATGCCAAAATACATTTTTGCTTCACCGTTTCTCATCATATGATAAAATAACGCTTTGGTGCCAGCGTAACGTTCAATGTTAGGCGTTAATTGCTATATAATATAAGTTTCGACATATAACAGCTCACTACGTTATTTTTGCGACATAAAATTGTCGAAGACAACATATATTTTTGTGTATGTAAATGTTTTTAGCTTTACTCCTTTCCCGCGATTTCAGAGTTTTTAGACGCTCGTTGTGCTGTTTCGTTAGTTGCTTATAAGTGTTACTACTAAAAATGTGCTCCTTTGTCTGCAGTGATTTTGCTTTTTCTGAGCTGTTTTATTGCTTCTCAGTTCCTTGGAAGGCAGTTACCCAGTACTTGTGCGAATGGAAAAGGCACTACAGTGTAAAGTCTCACACAGGTTCGTTCCTGAAAATCGGCTTGCGGCTAAGACTTGCCTGAGTAGACATCCTCCTTACCGTCCGTAGAATGTGCATGTTTTACAGAACCGTTTATAAACAGCTACATGTGGAATAGCGAGGTTTTTAGACCCGACCGTTAGTGCTGCCAGAATCGTCGCTAGTGCTGCATATTCAGTACGAACGTTCAGCTTCATAGTCCATTGTTAGTAATGCTTAGGAGTGATAACGAAAAAAGTGGCTGCACGGCTGGTGACGAGTCATATGTGAGTTTAGTCTCTACAGAGTTCGCTCGTTTGCGTCTATTATCGAACGCGTTTTGTGTTTTTACAGTGGATGCGAAAAAAGCAGTTGGTATTCGTAGTCTTGGACAACAACAGCTATTGCTCTAAGGATCGGCGTGATAAAAATGTTGCACGTCGCTGGTACGCTGGGCTTCGTCGGTGCGCTCTTTCTAGTCGCACTGATCATTACAGGTACAGACTTGATCTATGTAAGCTCTTCGACGTCTCCCACGGCACGTTCAAGCACAACCTCAACTACCCACGAGTGCCTCCAGTCATAAGAATGCTATAGCGGCACCATTAGATAAAGGTCGGTCTAAATAATTAGATTGACTTTGATCGAATGATCGAACTTTGATTGAATACTTTATTAACCACGCAGGTCTAACTGCACTGTGATGCAGTTTGTTGATGTAAAAAAAAAAGGTCTATAGCTCGATTGCTCATCTTGCTGCTATGTCTAGGTAGACTGCTAGTATACGCTTCGCATAAATAATAAAAGCGCCCTCTCAAACCTATAGTAGCTATTTAATGGAACAAGTATTGACCCCGGCAGGGATGTTTTAGTGTATGTAGCCTCTGATGACCAATGTTTTTAAGTAAGACATACAGTTGGGTGCGAGTCAGTTTGAGACATGTCAAAAATTTTGACATGCGTATTAGAACTCGGTATTCTCTTAACGTTATAGTCATCCATTTATTTAGAAGTCAATCGCTCTAGTTCCACGTGGAGCATAATAGACAATTTTGGACTAAAGAATGAGGAGATCTGACATCAGATATAATGAGAACGTCAAAATTGTGGGTCCAATCCTGATGCACATTTTAGTTCTTTAAGTCTACAAATCGAAATGCCAACATATTAATTTGGTATCGGGTGAAGCTATGAGTTTTAGCCGTACATCTTTTCACAAAAAGTCAAGAGCGTTCGTATGTATCATGTAAATAATCTTTGTAACAAATATAACGTAGTTCTTAGGGCCGTTGCGTAAAATTGTTGAGAAATAGCTACGCGAACGCGGCATGGCTAGTTTCTTCTTCAATTAAGCGTATAATAGTACTTGTTCTATATGCCATACACTGCCTTTTTTTGTGAATAAAGCTGTTTTTAATTCTAATCTTAACCATGTCATATTAAAAAATGCCTGCGAGAAGAAGCGTTTGCAGATTTATGTGCTTCCATTACCTCTATACTACGCCAAAAGAATTCTCTCATATCTAGCATCCGTTCGTAGATGGTTAATGAATATTTCATTTTGTCTGGGGCCCACACTTCGTGCTCTCGACAGACTGCCTTCAAATGCTGTGTACAAACGTTGGTTGACAGATAGTTTGCTACCTTGTGGAAAGGTGTACGCCTGCTGTGCATTTGTTTATAAAGCACCAAGGTTTTTTTTGCGTCAATATGAGCATGCTAGAAACCAGAATATGTACCGAGTCGAAAGGTAGAATACTGACATTTTACCATACACTATACCAGTTCTCCTCGTTCATTAGTGTAAAAGTGTTATTTGTACTGCTAATGATAACAATGGTTGCAAGTCTTATATTATGTAAAACGAAAAGTTCTAAGTACTCAATGATACGAGCTTGTTGTAGCAGGCAAATTGGCAAGAAAGTTCGGCGATTCTAATTTCACTCACTGCATTTGAGGGGTCTGCTTACAGTTTATTGCCTTACTCCATTTTATAGTTTTACGGCTGTCGAAACGTGATTTATCGGAAGTGCACACAACAACAGCAGAGACAGTGAGCTGCTATGACAATAACAGCAACAACAAGAACAACACTGCTAACTCCGAAGTGTGTACTGGCGACATCAGTCTGAATGTTAACACAGAAGACCAAGTGCTGGTAGGTATAGGATCGCCAGTACTCTTTCAAACAGCGCCACAGGATAAACGTATCGTTACGGCTAGTTGTTTGATTAACGATATCCAGTTTAACTTATGCGGCGTATTATCTGGTTACGGACAAAACGGGGAAAATATGATTTGTAGAGACAACATATTGAGCCCATTTTGTTCACTGATCGTTCATATTTTCAGTACGAAATATTTTAATTATTTCACGGTCTTATACAGATTTCGGATCCTCAAATGCAAGTACAGTTATCTCTGGATGTGTAGCCAGCAGTACTGTAAGAGAATACCAAATGACCCTAGTCATGACCTAATTGTTTCAGAGATGCCAACCATGTACTGATGATCGAACATTTTGCGTTTAGAAAAACCAACCCGTTTGATGCAGCTAGACAAAAACTAGCTAGGCCCACTTCGATAGGTAAAGGTTAAGACTGTGCATCGACAAAAAGACGGCCTCTTACGGGTATTGCTTAGCCGGTTGTTGTTTGAGTTACGGTTGATTTGTGAATTGTTTAAAATCTAGCTCTTAGTAACTTAGCTTTATATAGATGTCTAATATTTTATTTATATCAAAGACTATTGACTTAAGGATGTATCATAAGGGTTTTTGTTATATGTATACATACATGTGGAGCTATGTTTAGTAATCATGTACAGACCACCGCTAGTTAAATCCTAAGTGTGTCAGGGCGTGTCGAGCGTTTGCCATATGTATGATTTGTTGATTTGTTAACTGCGAAGGTAACATTATATTAAGCTATACACACGGCTTGGAAAGCATGAAAAATTCCCAAGTCTTTTACCAGGGCAAAACATATCGGTGCCATGTCTAGTTTAACAACATAAATACAAGATGCGCCTGTCACTGGAAGAGGTCACAAATCACTATGAAACGCTTGCAGGTATGGATGATGGCAGTCGTATCGGATCTCTCAAGTCCGTTCTGCCGGTTCAGAATGACTGGGGGCACCCTCGCGAGCAGAGTTTAGGTTCAGAGTATATGCTTAAGAGTGTTTTGTAAGATTTACTAGGTTAACAACGTTTTCTTGTACACACCAAATACTATAGCAGCTTTTTATTGCCATATGCTTTCTGCATCACATTGTGGCGCTCAAGCTAGCGACAAGTGTAAAGCCAAAAACTTGTACCTTCAAAGCGCTGTCGTTATTGGAATGTATGGGATAGGATCTACTCTATCATTGTTATTATTTACTCATGTCAGTTTTGCGCTCATAGCATTATCCAGGACGAAAGCTGTGCTCCCTAAAACTCTAAAATACTCTAAAATAAATAAAACTCTAAAGTTTTTAATACAGAACTGCCTTTTTGAATGTTTTTTTCACAAATATAATTACCGAAGCAACGGACCATACTGAGCCGTTATTATTAAATGGCTTAATAAGCTCTGTAATGTTTTAGACATACCTCCTTTGTTCATCAAATCCGTCTAATCATTAGATTCTATTTCGAACGGTGGCCTGTGGCTGTTACAGGTAGCAAGGATGCTGCGGAAGAGTTTGAAGATTTACCCCCTGAGGAAGCGAGACGACGGCTTAGGGGTATAGCAAAACGTATGGATAGTAACCAAGATGGCTATGTTGAAAAGGCAGAACTTTCCAAATGGATTCTCAGTTCCTTCGAGTGAGTGTATCCCTTAGTTATGCGAAACGATTTTTCTATCTACACTATTGTTTATTATATATTTTAGTGCACTAGTAGTTAGATTATGAGCATTCTTGTGATTTATCGTGCGTAGTCTCATCCATAAGCAATACGACAATTTCTTATACATAAAAGTGCTGACGAAATCATGCATACTCCATCACAATAGATTGATAATTCTAATAGTTATAGATTCGTATACTTAATGCACATATGAATGGATATATGGATATTAGTATGCCTGTGTGTTTCTTATGACTTTTTGTTCTCTGACATATTTTCTCTGAGCCCATATTTGCTAAATTTGCCACTTTAGGCATTTTTGCTACTCGTAACTTGACTATCTACTTTAGACTGAGATCTCTCTAGGTGCCACAGGTAACAGTAAAAAAAAAGGAATATTAGTGTCCTAAATGCGTTTGTTCGAAAAATTCTAAAATTTTGGAAGTTTAAGTTCAGATATTTTATGATTATTCGAAAAGAATGGTAGGTAGATTAGTTAAACGTGGTAGTACCTATTTTGAGTCTATTAAACTGGTATGGTAATAAGTCTTCATCGAAAACATAGCTTTCTTGGCGATGGCTATATGCGTGAGCCATAGAAACTGAGGGGTGATAATTTATTAATTTAGGAAACATTTTTTTGTTGTTCCGACACATCTTACAGTATGTAGATGTCCTTGACATTGATGTTTCGTGAACGAGTCTGGTGTAAGTGGATACACCGAATTTTTAAATTACATTGAACACTATTGATTATATCTACATTTCCTGAATATAGCCAAGAAAAATATGTTGGGCCTACTTTATGTAAGCTCTAAAAATTATTACCGGTATCTGCGACATCAGTCCGGCAACGTTGATACGAAGTCATGAATTTGGCAGATTTTCCTTGTGAGACAATTTTAGGAATTAAGTGCAAAGATTATTTGGCCCTCCATACCGATGTGGTTCCTTGAGCTTATCGAAATTATTTCTGTGAGGAAAAAATGTTTCCTAGTCAAAATTATTTACTCGTGCTTTTACTACGGCAGCATGTTGACACGCGAGGAATCGCTTGAACGTTTCGAAGATGAAGATCGAAATAAAGATGGCAAGGTCTCCTGGGAGGAACATTTTGCTGAAAATTTCGGTGAAGGCAGTATTCTCCATGAGCATCATGAGGTAGGTCCTACGCGCATTAGGAAGGAGGGTGTCCCATTTTGTTTTTGTTGGGTTTGCTATGAATGGACACAGAAATTATTTGGGAATTAATTGGCATATTTAAGCATAAAAGAAATTGGCATATTTGTTAGTCGAAAATGGAAATAATGTATTAGAAAATTGTGAAAATTAACCAAATAAACAGATATTATGAGAGGAGTAGTAACCTTTAGTATATCTCCATCGATATGGTATTCCATTTCAGGAGGACGTACCGCGAATGCTCGAAGAGGACCGGGAATTGTTTGCTTTAGCTGACGACGATCGTGACGGACTTTTAAGTAAAGAAGAGTTTCCTGCATTTTCACATCCACATGAGTTCTCGAAAATGCATATGCTACTCGTAAATCACACAATGCGAAGAAAAGATACCAACAAAGATGGTAAATAAAACATTAATTACAAACGTGCTCCTGTGGTATTAATAAACTGCAACTATACACTTTACACTGTTCAGATAGATAATTATTGTAGCTCTAGAAAAAAGACGTAGATAGAAATAGATGACTTTTTACAGAATAAAAATTTCATGACGGTCAATGTGATAAGTATTAATTAATGCAAAATATCATATTAGACCGATATACAGTTCATTGAATAATTCGCTGACGCAATATATCATTTTGGGGAGGGGAGGGGGTTGCGTTATAAATCAAATTTTATGCTTATAAAATTTGAGGTTTTCCGTGCTTCCAAATGTCTTCGTTTAATTTTTCTGATGTCTTTTCATTCTTCGCTGTTTAGGAAAACTAACCCTGGAGGAATACCTTAAAGAGGATAGTGGGCGGGAGATGTCTGAAGAGGTTCGGGTAACAGAAAAAGATCGATTTGAGCTCGATCTCGACCGAAACCGAGATGGAAACCTCGATCTTTCTGAAGTGAAGCACTGGATTATTCCTGATAACAAGTAAGACGTTTGAATATTTAGTCTGCACCAGCTGTAACCAATGGGATACTCGAGTCATTTAAGTCATTTTAGTGAAAAAAACGAGTGTTCGGCTCGTTTTGAAAAAGACTTGTATCATTTCTCTCAAAATTACCTGCACAGACAACGCCTATTCCAATTGTCTCGTTTTCTCCCGTGGTAATTACAGTGACATTGCTGATCAAGAAGTGGAGCATTTAATGGAGAATAGTGACAGTGACAAGGATGGCAGGCTCTCGATCCAAGAAATTATCGATCACCACGAGATCTTCGTCGGCTCAGAAGCAACTGATTATGGAGAGCATTTGCACAAGTTCAAGGATGAGCTGTAGACACTTGAAATGCTCCTGATAATTTGCCCGATTACTCTTCTTATCGCCTTAAATGCAGCAACAGCAGCAAAACTAATAATGAAACTGCTGGAGAGGATCTGTAAAATTAAAATAGCAGGCGAAGACCAGGCAAGGTTCTGCCGGCTAAAGACGAAAAGTGCACTTTACTGTCCTAATAACCTTGACAACAAAGATAACACGGATTGCCAGTTTTAATATGATAGCAGCGGACACTTGCGGACCAAGAATTGAACGAGTGGTTTTTCGTTTATTTATAAGCGAGTCCCATATCACCGTAAAGCATTATTTTTCGATGCTTTTAGTCACCAGCACTACTTTGGACAAAAAGGAACGTGAATGCATGATTTTACTGGGGATTGTACATAGGCTTCTTTATATTAACGAATATTTGCCCTGATTGTGATGCGTGTTAATGACCGTTATTTGATATGATCAAATTTAAGCCAAAGGTTGTAGCTTGTCCCATAACAACGCGTGTACGTGTTCCTCGTACCAGGGCAGACATTTGCTCGAAATTGTGAGCTCTTTACGATAGTTTTCTTTTTATAAGACACTATTGAGGTTCCCGTACCTTCTTATTTTTCAAGACATCATTATAAACTGTCTCTCCCTAGCAATTTACTTGTGTGTAACATGAAAAAATAGAATTATGAAATCTTAAAAGCAATCTCATATTGACTGCGTCCATCTAACCCGTTGCATGTGTTGATCATTTATTGGAATACGCGGATTCTATATTTTGATAATTAAGGATGGATACGAAATTTAGTTAAACAGCAACATAGCCAGCGTCCACAGATGGCCGCCACTGACCGAGAAAGAATTTAGAAGTCCTCGTAAATATCAATGTGAAATTTTATGTAAATATACTATGGAATGATATAAATATAGTAAAATTACCAAATGTGTATTTTTGTTCTATTTCACTTATCTTTGTTATAATGAAATGTAAGAATAATTATTTTCAAAGCGACAGCTATATAATCTACTAAGGTCCGCTTTTAACGGCCATCAATGACCATTATTAGTTACAAACCATCGTCTGTAATCTCATAATATCTTAAGCTCACCAAGCTCATCAGAAGGTCTTTATTTTAAACAGCGTCGGAAGATGAGACAACAAAATATCAAACACCATTTAACATTGTTAGTTGCATAGTTCGACTGAAAGTTGGTGAAAGATGAAGACCAAAGAAGATAATCGAAACCGTCTAATTTGGTTTGTCATTTATATTTACAGTCAATTCGAATTAGAATTTGCGATGAGTGCGACTTGCGGTATGTTTAGCGGCGCCTAACTCTCATAGCAAATACAACATACTGTGGATCTGGTTGCTCTTCCTGGCTTAACTACAGTGTACTAGCTACGTCTAGTGCATTGTTTGTCTGAGGTACATTTTCGACGAAAATTAATGATTAGCTATTAGGTATAAAGTAGGCACTAAAGTGTTGTGGAAGTAGATGCTGCAACAACCCTTGTAAGATAACATTTATTTAATCTAGTATTTTCTGTCGTTTTCCTATTAAATCAGGGATGGAGCTGCACAACGCTTCTTGGTCGATAATAATAATAATGATTGTATAGCAACCAAATGGATGAAATTTCTGCACAGCACTATCTGCGTGTGCGTTTTCGTCCTGGCTGGTTTCAACAATTCGACCTGCTTTGGCCGGAGTTCATAGAGTACATAGAGGCGGTTAAGCTATTTTTGTATACCATGGATTGCTAACTCTATGCTTTGCCGAGGTTCTTCGCAGGTGATAAAGGTTTCACAGCAGATATGAAAAGGGACACAAATGTTCCAAATTATACGAGGGCTCTTAAAACCATCAGCAGGTGGCATATTACGGATGCTGGAGTTGCTTTTGCTAGGTTGCCAGTGCAAAGCGAACGCATTGTCTATCGTCCAAGCAAACTTTGGAGTTATACAGTCAATATTCTCTGATCGATAAGAATATGGCCTCGTTTAGCCGGTGACAGGGGCTCTTCAGTATCGTCGTCGCGTACATTTTGTACTACTAGAAGCGAGCACCGATGGTGAGATAAGTGTGTAAGCTCAGGCAACTGTTAGCTGCCTTAGATCGCAAAAACCTATTGCCAGGACTTAACTAAGATCCTTCAATGACAATCCTAGGGTGTAGCATCAATTTTTCTGCTGAAACTTACAGATAAAACGCATGGTACTTAGCTAAGGTCATTACTTCATCTTTTATATTTTACGAACTTGATGCCTTGTAATATAAAGGTGTTAAATTCGTAAAATATACTTCTCAATTTTAGTCGATGTTTTAATTTAGCGCCTTATAAATATTGTGCAACATTGTTAGTCTTTATTTTTATCGTAATTAGAGGCTGATTGAGGATCTTTCGTTAGAATAATTTACAACGCGTCAATCATGGCATTCGTTTTGCTTAATGGGACAACGGATCGTAGAATTATTCTGTAATCGAATCGATGAAATATTGAAAGTATCATGTTTGCATTGATACGAGCCTCGTGTTGTTCTTATAAGTACTAGTACGATACCTAACATACTTGTCTGTGAAGTTTTGCAGCTCTCGGAACTTTGGAGGTTTGGTCGATGTTGAAAATCCAGTTAATGCAGTTCAGAGCGACTGCAAGCATCAAGCAAGTTAGTTACTAAATCGTTACGATTGATGGGTGACTCCTTTAGTGACTTAATTTACTCGAAGGGAAGTGGCTAATTAAAACTGTTAGAAACGTCCATAAATGCTTAATAATTCTTTAGATTTAACTTAGCCCAGTACTTAATGCTGATGATGATATCTTCTTTTTTGCCTATTTCTTCCCTTATAATTGTATGAGATTTGATTTGGCATTATGAAACTGCTTGTAAATGTAATCCTTCTGCTCTTACTGAAGAATTTTTTCGTCACTTAGCGCGTTGTTGTTTAACTTTAAAATGGCACATTGCATAAACACCAATCCAAGCCGTTTGCTTCAATAATTTTTCTGAACTAGACGACGTGGCGACTAAAACTAAATATCAGTTAATCTAATTTTGGGGTTGCATACGTCACCACGCATTGACAACACTACTTAGGGTAAATTGTGGTATTTATAATAATGGCGTCTATCTGTTAACATAGATGTTCCATTTTTGTGTTCAATCAAAGCAAAAGTCGGCCTGGTGAAAACCCACCTACCGGGAACCTGGTCAATATTGCTGAATTAACACTGCTCAGAAATGATCTGACTTAACTATCGGCGCTTGTCCTGTCAGGTCAGCCAGAATTTCAAATAACGCATAGGGTTTATTAAGCGTTGAATTATCGTATAGTACGGACCCGGAGGGAAGACTTAACTCGCGAGTAGCGACTTTTTTGAAACAAAGCTTGTCGTCGTTTCATCGCCAGACTGTTGAATAGATTCAAGTTTGCTTCACTTTGTCGTATGATCGATGTGCGTTTTCTTGAACTTGGGGAACATTTTTGAAGAAGGCTATTAAGAAACCTGGACGGACCTGAACGGCTGATCCGACTGCTACTCAAATGAAAAAATTTTTCAGGGTATCTCCTAAAGACTTGATGGTCGAACAGCTTATGGTACTTTTAGGCTTTTTTTTTAATACATTTTCCGTCGAAGATTAATATGAAAGCGTAGGATTCCTGGCACAAACTAGCTAATTATGGGTTGTGGTTACTTTAATAACGTTTTAGCTCTTGTGCATTTTCAAGAAGTACCTCAATAAGGATTATGCAGGCCTCCTGTTAGTGATCTTTTTGCTCTAAAATGTTAGCGGGGTGTTTTATAACTGTAGAATCATGCTCCCGAATGAAAGAAGTCTCGGCTGCTTTTAATCCTTTTAATGTAAAAAAGACAGTTCTTTTAAGCAGGGCCCCACCAACATTTGCTGGAACAAAAGGTAATAATTTAGTGTCAGGCGCAAGATCTACAGTTTTATATTTTCGCTGACTACAAATTCAACAAATATCTCAAATTCTTTGCTTTGTTCTGCTCAGTGGTTAATGAACTTCTTTCCAAGTTCAGTAAATTGGCAGGCATCTCGCAATTGTAACACATGGCAGATATAACTGCTTCGCGTTTGTTGAGATCGCCCATTTCTCGCATCGTTTGTCTCTATCCTTAATTTGTAGCTAAAGTTGTATACTAGCATCGTATACTATCGCAGAACTAGTATGTCGACGTCGAAACAAAGTATTACAAACGTACATCAGTCAGTCTGAATATCGTTAACACTACTGACAAACTAATCATTAATCGTGGAAGACTTAATTCCTACGGCAGTTAAGTAGACCGAAAATATTAGTTGATATGTTTCCTGCTGCATTCGTAGTTTGGATCTTAGGAAAAATAAGCTCTTTGTAAGAAGAAATAGAGATTTAGGGTTGAAAAGAAAAAAGCTTAACTCTAATGTGATGGATTTAGCTATAACTACAGGTTAACGTCGTTATACATTTTTTTGCCAAATTTACATTTAACACTTGTGTATTGGAACAAGTTTAGTTTCATCGATCAACATCACGCAAACGTATTAGGCATTACGTAATAGCAACAGATCATATTATTGCCGTATTGTTAGGCCGTGCAAAGAGCCGCTTAAAAACGCAACTACGAAACAATATTCACATGTTTACATAGATACTGCCCGTGATGCATAATTAATCGAAGGATGTGTTAGTATTCACCACGTTTGCCTGTTTTTTTTTTATGTTTGTTGCAGCCAGCATGTCCGAGCTCCGTGCAACACTTTCCCAAAGTGTTGCACGAGGTACACCTAGACACGAAGACATGTTTTACACATGACTTCGGTTTCTCTAATCTTTGATGTGTGCCGAAAAATCCGCGTCTGCGTCCAAGTCCTCTGAATCCTTTTTTCTGCTGTAGTTTTTACTCTAGTACTTCCTAAAAGAAGTGATTTCCATATAGTTTCTTTTTTAAGGTCATCATTGTATACAAAATAATTTCGTTTCATTAATACTAGTCCTGATTAACCCGTTTTTACAAGTTACAATTATAGAAACGAAAAAAAAAACAGTCGAATGAATCATTATCCCAAAAAGTGCAAATCAGCGAAGGTGTCAGCTATAAAATACAAACGTGAGGTACATGCCAATTCACTGAGTTTGAGACGAAGTGTATTACCCGTTTATCCTCGTGAGGAGCTGTCATTAGCCATATAACTTCAACGAATAATCAATAAACAAAATATCTATGGAAGCCTTTTTAAAACACAGCGAACTACGTCACCGTGCACACTACATAAAAAAGGAAAAGTCCATTATTGCTCTCACGATTCAAATTAGAAACAACAAAGTTCTTCTTTTTCAGAACCTATCTTTTAAGTGTTCTATGAGGCACTTGTTCTTAACTACTATGACAAAAATCTCGAACTGTGATGCTACTTGTATGTATAGCAAATCTTTAGTATTCCGCAATTGAGTCGGTATTGCCTTGGGAACTATTTTTGTTTAGAAACGCAATCTTTTTTTTTATACACACGTAGATATACACGTAGATGCTCTGTCTAGATAACACATTGTATTCAAGCACTTGGCCCTCTCCTTTGTCATCATATTATGACGAGTAAGCGGCTTTACTTGACGAAATCGCTTGAGCTCTTTTACTTGAAGACAAGGCTCTAAAATCAATATATTTTTAGAAAAGAAATTCGGGAAATTTCATTTCCTCTTCTTTATGGATCTTTTTTCTGCTGCTGGATGAGCTGACGCATTGGGGAAGAAATACGTATATTTTTTATCATCATCATTAATAAGAGAGCCAGAATAGCTTAATTCTTATACGAATATCTAAAGAAATCGTAAAGTAACAAGAAAATGTTCATACCTTTCTGAGATGTTGTTGTCATATCCTTCAGAAAGGGCGGTGTCGCTTAGTGCACCCGTTGTTTGAACAGAACGAAGACTCCACGTGACTCTGAAACGGTCATCGCAATGAAGTGATTTCATAACTTGAAATCACGATGTCTTCTTTTTTTTGAATAGGCACGTGGTGTCTAATTATTTTAAATCAATTTTCTTGCTTAAAGACTCCATTAGGTAAAAAAAAAGCACATACAATTTGACCCAAGCAAACATTTTACATCCATTTAGCCAGATATTTACACGATGCGTTATTTCATACCACAATCGAGACAACTTAGGCATCATGTCTTATTCTCCCTCGCCTAATTAATCTGCCTGACTTTTCTTTAGTTCAATGCAGTGGAAAACTCCTGCGAATTATCTTGCGAAACTGATAAACAGGCATAACTATTCAGTAATAAATTAGTAAATCATTTGACGCATCTTTGGTCCACGGAACTATGCGGAGCATGGAGTTTTATTCGATTACTCTAACATTCTGGTTATCTTTCTGTTTGTAGTAACTGCAGCAGACACTGAAGTGTATGCATTCACGCAAGCATGGGTATATACAAGCCTTTGATATAGAACGCTTCTAAAGTAATATTTCATTTCCAATTTAAAATACGCTGCATAGGTATAAAAAACCAAAAGTGGTGTCTGAAATACCATTCTGACTGCACATAACATATTTATTGATAATTTTACTGATTTAATAAGCATTAAACGCAAACATATGGGAGTGCGAGTGCAAATAACCAAAACATTTTAAGATTTTATTTAAATTGTCTAATTCTGTTTATTTCTTTTATATTTCAACATTATATAATAAGAATTTAATATTTCGTTGTAGGACAAGTGAGGACAATTTTTAATGCTCCTTTTGCCTTTCTGTTTTCTATAAGTTCATGTTGCAATGGACACAATTTACTTCGAGTTGAGGCCTCAAAGATGAAGATTCCATGTTAGAAAAAAGTTTGTTTCCGACACCTAAGTTCGTCGTCCGAAGTTACGAAGCTATCGAAGTAGTTGACGATAGTTGTCCCGTCTAGGGTAACGATTCCATAATTGAGAAAACTGTTCGAAGGAATTTCCTATGTTCTAAGGCGATGTATCTCATCCCGATCGAGTATTCCATGCAAATCGAAGGAAGCGTATATACGGCTTCGCATTATCCTTAACCGTCCACCCGAGTCAGCCACAGTGACTCGTTTCTGCACAAAGTCGTCGTTGACTATTGAAAGGAGCAGTTAGTTCCGGGAGATACACCTAAGCTACGACTTGAACCAAATTGTTATAAAAAAAAAAGGACTATGATTTGCGGTATTGGTCAACAAGGATTTATGCATGGCTCAGTTGCACCGACTGAGCGACGCTGTCTAATAGAAAAAAAGTCAATAGATAAGGCAATGTTATCCTTCTCCAATATAACACCATACCACACCACATCACACATAGTTAACATTATGAAACGCGCTGTGCAACAACTTGAGAATGAAGTTCGTTTGCACTCATTATGTTCTCCAGACCACGCTCCTATGGGTTGCCATCTATTCCGCTCATTGGAAAATTAAATGAATGACCGTACAGTTAAAAATGGAGAGTAGACCAGTTGCTTAAGACTAGACCTGGAAAGGCAAAAGAATTGGTTGATAGATAAGAGAAGGTCGTACAAAGTGACGGCGAATATGTACTAGGCTAATCTGTTTCTAGAGCTTGAGCGAAAGAGCTGTGTTTTTGTTAGATGAAAAACGACCCGTGCTTATGATGTCATAACATTAGAATAAGACTTATTAGGTACCTTGTGTACAAGGTAGGTTTTTCTCGGTAAGCTCCTGCAAATGCTTAAGTTTTACCTATAAGTCAAAGGATACTGTAATTTTATAATAGTCTAAAACCATCCTCAAAAATGTAATCCAATGCAGCCTAAAAGACCACTTACATTCACACAAGCCATATTTCACTATGATTATGATGGGAAAATGCAGTACGCATTCGTGCACCGTACTGACACCCCTAAACAAATCATGAATTAAGTCCCTTAAAAAAACTGACCTCGAATAATAACTAAAACGCTTCACGTCGCGTATAAATGGATTGTATAACAATACAATGTATTGATTATTTGCAAAAAGACGATAAATTCCGTTTATGAACGAATCAAATATTATGGGCGTTTATTAAACTTCAAGGTAAACGCTAAATTAACTGCTCTCGGTGTGAATTTATAGGTAACATCGAGTGCGCTGCCTCGCGCAAAGCAAATGATCTGGCATAAGTATAATTTTAAATGTATACTCCAACTGTTATAAAAATCGGATTTTTTGCAAACGTTTATATATAAATAAACATCTATTTTTCATAACTAAAATATAGTTGAAAAAAAAAAACATTTCCTAATGATGTACGTCCTGTGGTCTTTATGCACAATTTCCATGGTAAAACAGTTTCATACTTTGATTGACATCTATATTAGCTACCCACTTTTTCTAGTGAGAACGGGGCCTAAATTACAAAACAATTTAGATAACTTATGTGGGTAAGGTTAACAAAAGCACTAGACAAAAGGATGCTTGTACAATTTATAACCCTTGCTCAATTCAATTCTTTCGACGATGGAGAGAGCTAGTTTGTGGTCCACTTGTTCAGCGACGCGCTTCAATAATTGGACCGTGTGCCGGAAAATCGGCTGCGCTTGATTGTTCTGAACTGCAGCGTCAAGGAGGACTAGAGCACAGCGTCGTATCAGACAGACGTTCTCCAAGCATTTATCTCCATATCTTTCAATAAAAGAAAGTGTGTGATATGCAATTATCGGTGTCTGGTGCATCTCGAAGACAGTGTTCAGGAAACAATAAACTTTCGATTTATTTGGCCAATTATAGTCCTCGACGCGAATTAGAGTCTGCAGACCGAGCTCGATAATGTCTCGTCGATCCTTGAAAGCTTCGCATGCTGAGAGAACAGAGATGACGCTCGGAACCGGTGCGACCTCTTCTTCAACGACCCAACGCAATGTGTTGGCTACAAGATTTGCATCATTACGCTTGATCAAGGTAGATAAGTGAGCACTGCAGGAATCACTGTCAATAATAGGTAGCTCAGAGAGAGGCGCTCGGATGGTAGCCAACGGCGGCATGGCTAGATGACGGTATCGGCAGACGGTTATGGGCAGGGTTTTTTGTTCTTTGCGGACAGCTTGGAGTTCCTTTTCAAGCTGACGAATGTGTTTCTTTTGGCCTGATATAGTGGCCATGATTTGGCTTTTGGTCAGGCGTGGCCTCTTGGGTTCGGGAGGGCTCACTTCCAGTTCGGGTTTTGGGTCGCTTATCCGGCGAAATGGAACGACTGAGATATCCTGATCCACCCTTCTGCCACACATATCCGACACTTTTTGCTCAAAACGAACTCCTGCCAACGATCCAGCTGTCCAAACAGTTGTAACAGGCTTAGTAAAGAACAATAACGTACGATTTCTTTCCTTGTAAATTCTGTAGTTGATGCAGATATATATATTTAACTACCAAGTTATTGAACACGGGCGCATATCACTATAAAATGTAAATATCTTCACGGACGTTTTGCTTGTTCTCTAGCTATATGCGCTGATACTAACCAAACTGTGTGTGAATATATGACAGCTGACTGTAATCTGTCTGGTATTGTTTGCCTCTGTACGAGGCGTGGATGACTCCAAAAAATGAGAGGATAGAGCGACGTATGCGCAGCTCGTACAGCTGCACGTCGTACGGTACGCTGTGACCGTATTTCAGATTACTTTTAAAGGGAGACCAAAGCAACCACAGATCTGATAGAAAGACAGGACTAGTCCTGTCTATATTCAGTAGAATATGCAAAATGCATTAGGTGATATAGTTATTAAATTTATGAATAACCTAGTCAGTAAATCATACAGATTTTTATTTTTATGTCAACTTGCGTAATAGATACGTAAGTGGCATAAAAGTAAAACGGCTTTTTTTTTTTTTATTAAATCTGATTTGTGCTTTTTCGTGTTCATCAAAAGTGCTCATATTTACTCTGATCCATCACTTCTTCAAACCTGTTCTTATTTTTTAAAGCTGATTCCTCAAAGGCTAGCCTCCAGAAACGGATATAGTATTAGTGTCGTCGATTCGACACTTTTTTAAAACATTTTTTGAGATTAGGAAATAGAGCGGCAAGTCATTGAAGGAAACAGAAGGCCTTCCAACTGCTGTGCGTGCTCCTCTACCTTAGTGATTTTGTCACGATCTGTGGGGCAAAGAATTACCCTGGTGGAGCTGTATTTCTCTGTCTGGATCGAAGCATTTCCTATTAATAATGGTCGTTGGGTGGCATGATAACACGACTGTAAACAATTTGAAGAAAAAAAGGTCTTAAGCGAATCCTCAAAAGCATTCATCGCGGTCTTTTTGCTGAATTGTTTGACCAAGTGGCTACCGGATTTGCAATTTGACGTTCGAACGATTTAGTAGCTCTCCAGAAGCTTTACGTAGAAAAGACAGTTAGAGGAACGGAAAAATCTACGAATTTTGATTTCGAAAGCTTCGTAAACAGTATTTGATATCCCGTAGTGATTAAATTCTCTAAGCGTATTGAAAGGCTAAAGTTTCAAAGTGTCTGTTTATAAGAAAAACATCACATTTATATACAGCTTATCAGTGGCTAAATCTTTGAGAATATTCTCACACTTGTCGTGTAGAATAAATCCTTGACAGAGTATGAAGAATCAATCCCAGAGTTAGCCAGAATATATAAAACAAAATCACGAAATAGTGAAAAAGTTTGACCACCCAATGTACGAACGATTACAATTTAATTATGTTATTTTAATGCACACTAATCTATTTCAATGCTCTGAATAAAACTAACATGGCGCTTGTTCTCGTCGATATTCTGGACTGTCATTTGTGTTAGCTTATCTATATATATAATAAAAGAGTAGAAAAATTATGTATCAGTCTCAAGAGATTAACAATTTTCCTTTTAATGACACCTATTCTTTAGATAAGCAATAACACGTATGTATAATAACAATACTAGCCTACGCCGATTCATTTTTATCATCCCATTAGAGCAACCTAATGACGTGAAATAGGGCGTATCTTCATCTAGAATAAATATGATAAGTGTACGATTTTGAAGCATAGTTGATATCGATCAATGTATAAGACCGCCCAATAAAGACCTTAAGAAGAATAGTTGATCATTTACAATTAGCAGCTATTCGAAGCTAAATGTCACATTTGCTAATCACTGCTCAAAAAAGATAGGCAAGTAAAAGGCAGTTTCTTCGCCACTGTTAGTCCAATAAATGTGCCTATGAAAATTAAGTCCCTAGCAAAATAAACTCGCAAAAGTGCGTCTTGTTCCTTGTTCATGCCAGCATGAATGAATAGGAGCTGATGGGTAGATATACGGAAAGATGATCAATCTGTTAACAGCGGTCACCTGTCAGGCACCCTTTCGACCCGTTGCGGTCTTGATAACGTTTTTTGGTTTGCGTCGTATCCTAGCTTGCAGGGCCTGTTGTTTCTTCATTTGGCCGACGGATAGCTTGGACTTCACTACTAAACATAGAGACCCGTTTTTTAATACGTCAGTGTATTTGTGATTTTTATAAGCCTTCCGGTAGGTGATGCGGTATCTGCAGTCGTGATCAGGAGTTCGACGTTGAACACAACTGCTGCATCGAATTATCTTCACTGAATCATTTGAAGCGGTTGATCTAACCTGTTTGAGATCCCGGACCCGCATGGCGCTACAAATGGCCTGGACAGCGAGATGACGGATAAGATCGAGTGGGCGGAAACGAAGTTACTAGAAGATAATCGTTGGTTCCAAAGCAAAACATAAAAATGAAACATGTACGGTGTTTTGATCTACGAAAAATTACCTGCATTTAGCTTAGGGAAAATAAAGGAAGTTCAAGTTGAACCTGTGTGAAGACGTAGTAAATTAAAATGTGAGATATATTTTTTTCTCTGTTATTATTTTGCTAATTCGACGTTGAACGTACAGCTTGCTTTGGGCAGTCGAAAGTTTTTTCTGCATTAAAAATGCCTCTTGCGCTAAGTAATTTATCCAGCTTTCCTAAGAACGCATTAAAAAAAACTACAATTATCGCGTATGTGTGTTAACCTAATTAGAAAGACTAACTGGGCATAATACAGGAGTGGTGCTTACCCTCTTACCAATGGGGTATGCCGTTCTATACGAGTGCGAGCATGCAGTCGCGGTATCATTTTTTCGTGAAGATTTTTTGTAGATTTCTTTAGAACCGCCACCGATTAATCAAGCGAGCGTATTTTAATTAGAAATTCATTAACGCAAGTTGTCGAGTTTTCACCTCAGCCCTAAATGCAGAGCGTCTTGAAGCATGCGTTGCAACATTTCATCAGCATTGAACCAAATTATTTCACTAAATGCTAAAGTAAATGCCTAGAGGCCTTTGAAGCTAAAGATACACGGAATAAAATTTTGCCTTATCGAAATTCTTCTTGAGGCACAAGAACGTCTTATTTGTTGTGTCATCTAAACTAATGGAAATTCTTAGCTTTGTGAGCTTCAAAGTTGACTAATTTTGTGTTCGCGTAAGACCGAGAAGTTCATGTTTAGCTAACACGATATAGTGAGCGTAGCGGTAGATGAATATAGTTTGTATCCAACTTGACAGGCATCTCTTACACCCACGTATATTTGACGTGACGGGTTACAGTTTGTCCCGGATGTCTTTTAGACTAACTGCTTATATAATATAAATACGTCTTGCCTCAGTGAAACCTGTTGTGTATATAAGTAGTGTTGCATAATTTCTGAATTATTTAAATAAGTGTTTTGTTTACAATATGCTAAAGCATATGTCATCTTCAAATCAAGACCTTAGGCGCCAGCTTCATTCAAAACGAATTTATTTCAGCCGTCAGACTTCTAGCTTGGGCCCGCTTGAACGCATCTCTTCTACAGTACATAGAGTTTCCAATTTCCTCAAGCATTCGATTCTTATACAGTTAATAATGAAATCAACCTTAGTGCTCGTTTTGGCCAACTTGAAATGTCGTGCGGCCCAGAATGCTACTACTGACTTCTGACGTTATCACTTTGTGTCATATAAGGGAGATATAGATCGACCTTATATATAAATTCTATATTCCTTATATATAAAGAGCGTTTATACACACTTTTCGTATTATTGTTCCGTGTTAATTTCTTGTAACTATCATTTTATATGATAGTATGACATAAGTGAATGTATTCTGATCACAGATGTTTCTTTACACCGATTAAGCCCGAGTTGGGTTGACGGCTATGGGGTATGGTAAGTATTACCGCCTAAAGTTACCGCCGTACGCTAGCTGGCTGGCTGGCTGGCTGGCTGCAAGTATAGGTTGAACGTAATGAGATACGCCGTATCGTGTCGTTCAGAATGCCCTGTGCTATAGCAACGTCTTTCAATATAATCTCATTTGGCAAAATAATCCTGCGGGAATCGAGGTCACCCCTTCACTCGTTCGTTGGCTCGTCTGCTGATCCGATGTAGCTTGAGCGTTCGTATGCTTTTCTGTAGGCGGTGGCTGTTTTTTCACTACTGCGTCTGTGATCTCCTTTGCGGCAACTAAATCTTGGCCTAATTTTTAAGCTGAGCTAATTAGAAGGAATTACGGATTCCAGAGCAGACTTCGTATAAAGTCTTAGGCTGTGAGCTGAGCGGCTTCCCGCAGAAGAACGTCCCAATGCGCAGCAATCAAAACAAAGTGTATCTTTGACCAAAAATACGGATTGTCTTCGTTTGTCAAAATAGTCGTTCGTTATATAGTAAAGCCGAATTTTCTATTTGCGCAGTAAAATAACGAAACTAAAATTAACGCCAGCCGCTTCAAAATTTTTTTCGAGCCTCAAAATTGTTGAAGAAGTGCCTGATTGCACAGGGTGGGCTTAAATCGTGTTCTCGCAAATAATAGTGTTACCTGTAGACGTTAGACGAAAACCATTCGTCACTTGGAAGAATTATCTACAATGACATACTCGCCGCCAAAAGCAGCTTTGGGACACGAACATTTCCCATATTACTTACCATCGATTCTATACTCACGACCTGCTGTATACCGAGGCGCCCGGCATAGCTGGGGACACGAATCGGCGTTGAAGAGTAACGTGAGGCTTAACGATTCAGGAAATAGCATATTAATCGGGGGAAGTGTAGTACCTACATCAGATCTGAGGGCTTCGGTTAAAGGCATGCAGATAAATACTGAGACAATGCAGGCAAAGATACCGATTGCAGGACAGATGTTTATTTCCGGCACAATACCAATTTCGGGACAGATGTTATTTAAAAATGAAAGGGCAGTCGACGGAGATTGTTCGTTTGAAGGCAACATGATATTTCGTAACGGCAGACCGGTTGCTATTCGTGAAATTCAAGGAGAGATGCTAACCGCAGGCGTGTCGGGTACTATAGCGGGTACTTTCTGGAATCGTCTGCCGGATTTGTTCGCAATTTTGGCCATGCAAACATTAGCTACGGCTACAATCATACCATTTGTTGGACAGGTCGGCAAAAAACTATTTGGGAATTAATTAACAAAATGCTAATATTTTGAAGTGGTGAAGCGTTCTTTTTTTCTGATACTTGTAAACATAATATTAAACATGATATCGTAATGATTGCTGACATCTCTTGTTAGTAATCGACCAGTAAATACCGTTCGACTACTAACAAACACTAGGAATTCAAATTGGCTACTGTAAAAGTTACACAATCGTTAGTCCTATTTCAGCTAAATTTACTATCTTAGAAATCAGGCGGGCTTTTTAACCCTGTCTTTTAGATATGCGTGCGGATTAGTTTTTTTTTTTTATTAATAGGGGGTAAGTACTAGTTTATATTCCGAAATGAAACTTCTATTGATGACTCGATAACTGGTATTTTAATGTTTGGCTCCATGAGTTGAAACTCGATTAGATCAGTTTATGGACTTGTGACGTAGTTGTGATCATTAGTGCCTGCCCCCTTTATAGCATAAAAGGTAGGTCGAATAATTTGAGAACTTAAATAGTAAATAAATAAAAAAGAAATGAAACGCCATACCATAGAGTAAGTTAGTCACTGTACAAGTGATATCTATATTTTTGGGTTACGGAGATTGACTACATTATAGCACTAGTCATAGATATATTAATTCTCTGAAATGCGTTTATAAAGTATATCTCTAGATATATATATATGTATATATATAGTCACCTTTGTCTATCCGAACGTTAAAAATGAACTGTTATATAGTGAACTTAAATCTTCGAACTTATCTATAGACAATCAAAACATACAGCGATTTAAAGAGGAAGGAAAGTAAATTGTACGGGACGTTATTAGGGTGAAACCATTTAACTTTTTTCTTCTAATTGTTGAGTAGTTCCGATTCACGATGCAGAAATACGTACAGCTATAGCAATTGTATTCGCCGGCAAAGTAGGCCGGATTCGTTGGAAGACCCAGCGCCTCTTCTAAGGCGAGCAGCCTGGCGAAAGTGTGAGGGTAGGCTAGGAAGCAACGAATAAACCCACAAACCACTCTCAAGGAGCAACAAACCTGCCAGCCTTAGTTTGAACAAATATTAGAATTAGTTCTGAACCTAAGCCCCAGAATTCAGCGGTTCCCACAGCACTACTAGCTGAAAATATTAGAAATGAGATTCGGATTCCAGGATGCGTTAACTCTTGATTTTAATAAAAATGTGGTTTGGATGGTGAGTAGTCCCAGAGCTCTTTTTTCATAGATTCAATTAGTTACGATCGAGCCCTTTGTGGGCATCAATAATACAAAGTAATACAGTGATAATAGAACAAAATCCCCATTGTCAAAACAACAAATCACATGCGCACTCTGCCCCGGTAAGTGTTGAGAGTCCGTACAAACGGGCTGTCACTGCTTTCAAAGGGTGTAAACGTATTATATATATAGAAGAACCCCTATTCTGGTCGCTCACTTGATCTCAAACGCGACCCTTGATGAGAGCTAGGAATCGAACAAGCTTCATAACAGATTCGTTTTGAACCATTAGAAGTAAGCCGTTGTTTTCCGTATAGAATCCCTTGTACAGGAGGTGATTGAATCACCCAAAAGGCAGAAAAATCGCTACTTTCTAGGATATTGTGTAACGCGTAATGATAACAACAACAACCGTCAACATTTTTGTTTAATTATCAAAAGAATAACAATAATAATGTTTAGCGTCTCACAGCTTCTCTAGCCAGGTCTGTCCGTATTGTCTAATACGCAGTTTACCAATTGACCCCTGAGACTGATAAACGTTTTTTAACCTTTAAAACAACGAGTTCAAAAATTAACTGTCTATTGTACAACAGTACTAAACTTAAACTGTAGAAACATCATCACTGTTGTCATCCTCTGACAAGGGAACGCGACCTACCGTCATCCATCGCGTTCGAGACGCAAAAAATCAGTTACCGTAGAAGTGATGAGTGAAAGTAATACCGGATATTATATTGGCACTGATGGTCTGGTATACCACAATGGCGACCTGTTCACTGGTGATTTGCCCTTTAAAGGTAATGCTTTTATTTCGGGCTCCGTCATTGTTCGCAAGGATGGCTACGTCAATGGAAACATGGATTTCCAAGGAGAATTGTTGGTCACGCCTAACCTGTGGGCAGATATATTTTCTATGAAGTACCTAGCTACAGGTGCGGCACAAGCATTAGGAACATACACTCTCGCTCGTTTGGCGTTTAGTACTTTCGAAAACTACTTTTCGAGTTAACTCGACAGGCCTTCCATTAGTTCGTGCACCTGGACAACATTAGTACGCGTACGCCTGGCAAGCACTGCATTAGTGTTTGTAGAAGTTCAGGTATTCAGGTTTTGGTAACGCTTTTCTTCCGGACTGTATACCCACGGGTGAACATCAATATCACTAACAACATATAGCGAATACGATTGGCCTATGTCAGCAAACATTTGCTGCCAACATTTATGCCAACTCACATGCTCGAGCTTGAACTTTCAACAGCGTAGATGTGTACTCGTCAGAGTTTTTCCCACCATCACCCATACAGAGCAGCGTTAATACTAAAACATAACATTTTGAAGGATGAAGTAAATCATTTTGAGTAGCGAGGCTATATAGACCTTAACAACCGGCGTCAGTAAAGCTATAGGTCAGTAGGTTCATAGTAAACTCAAAGGCAGCAAAGAAGAAACATCAAACTAACAAAAAATAAATCTAAAGTAACTGTATGGAACTGGAAATGGGAAGTTGCTCATTAAGGAATGAAGAAACTTACCATCGAAGCACCAACAACTGTGCATTTGGCGACACGTCAACAAGGACGGTAGCATGCGGCATGTTCAAGCCGATTTGAATAAACTGGCTAAAAGTCATTGCACAGTATACCCGACAAATAGAAAAAAGTGGCCCTAACTTCTAGAACTTTCTACTTACCGAATTACCGATGCACGCAACAAATGAGTTACATGATGATAAGACTTAGATCAGCCACATTTTGAATTGGTACTTATTGCAGACTGTCTATTTCGGCAAAATAAACTAGAGTAACAGTTCCTTGCAGGTTCCGCAGCTGTTGCCCGAAGCGTCTGAACTTAATTAAAAAATAAAGATTAAAACAGGCAATACGTTTGCAATTTGTAATACGGTATACGGTTTTGACATAATCTTTGTTTCAGTAAGCACGTCGTGGGACCTCGGAGGATTCGCGACATATTGTAGCTCCGCGGTGCTGAAAAACATACGAGCACACTTCCAGCTTCCGAACACAGATTTAGCAGAAGATTAGCGGTTCGCTGCACCCGACATAAAAATAGAGCATACTTTAAGCAGACAAGATAAAATTATATTTTAAAGAAGACCGTTACACGTATTGCATTGCCTTCTAGATAAATCGTCTCACCGTATATCTTCATGTTTAAATTCTATATTTCTGCATTGTAAAGTATACTATTAACATGAACCGAAAAAAGTTTAATGTCTGTAACAGCTTATCGATCGAATCACACCAACAGGCAAAAAGATGAGTTCTCAGATGGTCAAATAAGACCGACTATTATTACCATAGCTGATCTGATCCACCTCGTGGTATTCGCTGAAAGCTATGCAGAAAGCAACGATTTTTCGAAATAGGGCGCTTTCATAGCGCTGATGAGGCTAGCGAGCCTAAACTTGTAGATTAAACGATTTTTTTCCTGTTACTCTACATTGCCTTTGTGTGCTTGAGCAAAATAGTTGTCTGATCAACTGTTATTTCGCTCTACAGTTTCTGTTGTATCCTTAACAAAGCACTTAATGGTTTATATACAAACGTTCATATTGTGATTGGTACGATTGAATATGTGGCATTACCAGGACCAAGGCAATAGTATCAAGGTTTTCTATGTTGACTGACAGGAAGAAACGACTGCGTACACTCTCGCATGCCCATATTAAAATACTTGATCGTGTGTCCCTCGTAGAAAAGCTTGTGAAGAAAGAAATTTTGCGCTCCGGATAATCATTGCGTCAGGACCTTGACCGTTACTGTAGCAAGTGAGTTGATGGTAAGAAACGGGATAGCAGTGAACTTAGCGAACTTCTGTGGATATCAGGGGCGGAATGTCGGAGAATCTGGGATCAACGTAAGGATGCGTAGCCCTAAGAAGTTAATGACAGGTCTCTTCTTTTTCCCTATTTTCTCTTTTTCAGCCAACTACTGACGCTACTTTGGATACTTCCATGGGTATTTACTCATAATCCTAGGTCATGATTTTTTTTGGCTGAGAACTGGTTTCTCATCTCGAACTGGCTTCTTTTTACTATTGGTTCTGCTCTTTACTTGTTTATTTTCAACACATTAGGCATATAGATATTTTGGCCTAGATGCTTATGGGAAAATAATGCGCCTAAAGCAGGTGCCGGAATAGACAGCTTTGACCTATTGACCCACATACGGCTGCACATCGCGAAAACTCGTAATTTAAACCCGCGAGAACTGCTTTTGACGGCATCATGAGAACCATTGTGTCCGGTGGCTGACAAATACTAAGCATATATAAAAGAGCTGAAAGACACGTTTTACGTAAGAAGTAGGATTTCTGATAAAATAAAAAAATACTTTACCTTAAAATCAATGCTTGGCTACTTTCGCGCAATTTAGCAATTAAAAGAAATCCATTTTGTATCCACTGAACGTTCGAGGAAGTTCATGTTCATGGTTAGTACGAGGTTATTTTTTCCACAGGATATTTTCAACATAATAGAAGTCTATCGCAAGAAACCTAATTTGTCCGAAGTTTTTTTCTCTACCTACATGGCCGCATAGCTTGTAATGCACACAGCAGCATAATGTGTAAGTAGCAAAGAGAGTATATTTTGTAGTTAGCGTTGTAATACTATTAGCCAGGTTGTCATAAACTTTCAAGTAATCGAGGTTGTTTTAGCACTAAAGATTTTAAAATTACTGAACATCGAATGCAACCGCAAAGCTCACGTCCGTTCTATATAAAAATACCTATTAATCAGGCAAAGAACGAATGTCTATAAACAATAATTTATGGCGCATGTATGCCGACCATATATACATGTCGATATCTTCCAAAACAATAGCTCAATTCGTAACAGAGGACTGAGCCACCCCTAGCATCGCCCAAACGTTTTCATGCTAATACAGTCTTAACTTGCGTGCATATTAAGTTCAAAGACAAGTGATGGTCTAAGTTTGAATCCATACGTATATCACCTTTATTTCGTAGTGGTGGCCAGCCATCTGAAAGTAACACCCCGTTAATGCCGGTCGTGAGACTCGTATTTTTTAGGGTACTCGAGAGGTATTTTTTAGCCTTATACGGGAAAGATTGGAAAGACAATTTGATGTTTCCGTCTTGCAAAGATTTGCTCGTCTGCTGCTTCGTTTACAAAACCTGATCGCTATATCAGGCTTTTTTGAGGCATTTTTGAATAGGTTCATCGATAAATCTACAAGTATAAAGCCGGGTCAGCTCGTAAGTGCATAGTCGAACTAGAAATAATAATTTTAATTTAGATGTGCATCATATAGCACTGACCCAAAGGAACCGGTGATAAAGGTGTGCTAAAATTCCCGAACCAATGTCATTGACGTTCCAACCTATTAATAGGAAACGACCTATTATCGATTAATGTAGCAGGTAACTGCAACCATGTAACAGATAGGCCTCTTTTTTCCTGTACAAATTAGTTTTTAAAAACGAACGCGTCCAGCCTTGACCTGAATGATCCTAACAGTCAGACACATGTAACGCTCGTGCCAGAAAGTCATGCGCTGAGAATGGCTTGTGCTTCAAAAATGGATTTTATATATATATATATATATATATATAATTGTCTAGTTCAAACGTTTTACAAGGCAAAATTCGATCGCTCCTCAAAATGGCTAAAAAATTCAACAAAGTGATGCGTAGCGTAAGGTCTTATAATTTCTATAGTACATGTTACTTTGAATTCTTCCGCCAAAAATGTTCGACAATCGGGTCTTAAACTCTCGTTTACGAGATTCGAAATAATTTATGAATCATTCGTAAGCTATCATTTTGCTGACGAAACAAACTTCAAATAAAGATAGTCCCTTTGTCGCGGATCGTTTTTCCTGTGAACCCGGACCAACAATTATGTCAAAACGCAAAGGTATGAGCCTAGAAGAAAAGAGACAGAAAGTGCTGAGTGTTTTTCACGAACGAAAAGAGGTAAGTATTATTTTGGTGGTTGTTATTTTGTTCATGGTTCGTAGTTTGAGTTGGGTGGAGCCGACGGATTGGTAAAGCGAAACGGATATGTCTTTTATGGCTAAAATGAAATGCTTGAAATATAATCTTTTGATTCTAAATTTACATGGCTTTGGTTGTTGCGAAAGAGGCGATAGGTGTTGGATTTGTTGTGTGCGTTAACGGCGAAAGTTATCAAAACGAATGAAAAATTGACCTGAGCAACTATAGCAATTAGTTCATTATGAGATCTAATTTCTGTTCTGTGTGGGTTAGTAAAAGTAGAGCTTATTCGGAACGGCGCACTAGTTCGCCGCGGCATCGCTCGCGATAGGTTTTTCTCTGATGAAATAACGCCAAACATCATGACCTCCTCTGACTGTCATTGAACTCTCGTGTTTGTATATGCCCCTCAGCTAAAATATATAATGCCTCATTCCTTCATTGCCATTGCGTCGTCTGCAAGGCTGTGAGATCCAACTGAAGTATTTGGCAATGCTTGAACGATATTCCTGTCGATTTACGATCAGGCCCTATTGCCGTCGTGCAAACACTGCCAGTAGGACCAAAATGCGTTAAATTCAGTTTCTGTTCAATGCTAGATGTATTCAAAATAGGAATTTAGTCCTCAGTATAACTATTAACCATATATCACACAATATTTTCAATAGTTCTCTTTAAACATACGGTTCCTTACAGCTAAACGCACCCTGTTTTGCTTCATTGCCATTGATAACTACAACATCCGTGAAAAGAGCCACTAATCATGTTTTGCTATCGTATAAAATTTAGGTGTTTCCATTGAAGGACGTCGAAAGTATTTCATCGAAGGAAAAAGGGGTCGTGTTGCAGACGGTTAAAGATGTCCTCAAGGGTCTCGTTGATGACGGTCTTGTCGATAGCGACAAAATCGGCACCTCAATATATTTCTGGGCTTTTCCCTCGAAGGGTACGTGTACATCTTTCTTAGACTCTGTAAAACCTTTGTGATGCAAAGAGATATACTCAGCTGATTGCCTACTAAATATTCGAAGGTATGTAGGGCGCGTTGCTGAGGGGTCAAGCGCGTGTATTTCATGGCACTTCCCGTGTCTACCGTGTCCCAAGAACTTCGAGAGTCGAAGCCGTAAGGCACTCCTAGCTGGGCATTGCTCTATAGAAACCTTACTTTTTCCGAAGAAGGTCATGCAACTTTACGCCGTCTAAATCCTCTTAATGCGCCATAGGGGTGCCAGCTAAATGCTCAAAAAGAAAGTCATCTTACTACACATTAGCAAAGTAACATAGCGCGGTGACGAACTTCGTTTTTTAGAGCTCGTCAATGGTGCTTTTATGAACGATGCGTACCGTCCGATAAAATAAGGAAAACACTTTTTGAGTAACTCACATATTTTATCCAAAGTCCCGCGTATTTTTCTTAACTCTAGATTCAAGTTCAATGAATCGGTTAATATATCGAAGGTTCACGCAGT
Organism: Varroa destructor; assembly: GCF_002443255.2. Lineage (NCBI taxonomy): Eukaryota > Metazoa > Arthropoda > Arachnida > Mesostigmata > Varroidae > Varroa > Varroa destructor. The sequence continues at coordinate 19,019,896 of NW_019211457.1, read as the reverse complement.
ATCAACCACGCCTTTTTATTGGAGCTAACGCTAGCTGACATCTAATCTGATGCCATGTGTGCAAATATTTTAAATAATCCCGGCCAAATCTAGCGTTTGACAATTGGAGACGACCCTTTGCACAACTCTAATAGCACAATGTAGAGGAATGGAGGCCAAAGCTTAGAAGTAGTAGTCCGGTACGAGGTTCTTAAATAGATTATGTTATGCTCGGACTCGTTTTAATACTCCCAATTTCGATCGGTAAGAGGTATTTCTTTAAGTTAAAAACAGAACCGTTCTTACGCTTTTCAACTGAAATTGCGATTTTCGCCATTGTGTGTAGAATTGACACACAGATACACTGTTCAATTCCCGGCACACATTACGACCATTATTCTTTGCTTCTGTTATTTACATTTTATAGATAATTTTACTATGAATGAAGTTTTCACTGCAATCAAAAAATGGTCGACCTTAATCAATAGATAAAGACACTATTAAATTTGTGGTCCAAACAACTCTGATTTTTTTTTGAGATTATAAAGCTGCATGTGTAATTCGGCCGGTCTTCAATTGATTTTTAAGCTAAAATTTTAACTGACTAATAAAATCCGTATCTCACTAATCGGGCCATATTGTGCTTAGGGATCCTGCACATCCTTGAGGTAATAGTGCTCAACAAAAATGTTCGTTGTGATATTTTGTCTCCAAAAAAATAATAATCAAGAAAAAACTTACGCATCCAATCTCATATAATTAAATTTCGAAGTTAATCGTAGTGCTCAGTAGAATAACAAAGACACACGAACCAAACGCTAAGGTACATGTCATTGAATAACTGTGACAAACGGCCATGCTAGCTCAAATCTTATCATTGGAGAAAAAAATTTATGATCACAAAAACAGGGAATCGTTATCAAGGTCGGTAGCTGTTTGTATGGTTGTTATGGATGGGTTGGAAAAGCCTGAACCTACGCCGGTTAGGCTCATGGTGAAGACCAGTCCTTAGTGCTGTATTTTAAAAAGGTGACTCCGAGCACTCGTTCACTGAACAAAAATAACTAAGAGTGTTAAAAAAAAGCTAAAAATAATAGATTTTATAAAGGATTTTGAATTGAACCGAGCCTTCCTTAAAACTAGCTGTAGTATAAGTTGGGCTAGAGAGTAAACTTCGAAGGTTTCAATGTAGTTATTATGGAGCAACAGTTGTTACATTCACATACGAATGAAAAACTTTGCTGTGATTAAATAAATCTTATTCGTTGTCATTCGATGTATTGTAAATAATATTAGCGACTGTTTTTTCCTGATTTATATTAGGTTTTTTTTTATTTGCGACTCAGCGCTCTTTATCATTGACTTTGATTTTTACGTGAATACACCCGAGGTTTCTACCCTGACTAATGCTGTTTCTAATATATCTACGGTTTTACAGACTATGGAGGAGGACCTTACCTAACAACAATGGCTCTGATGAGGTAAAAATTATCTGTGTAAATCTAGTTAGAAACGAGTGAATTCAATTTGCGATAACAATTGTAGGCATGTGTGCCATTGCAGCTTTAATGCGGTTAAAAGTTCGATTAACGAACCTTCGGAAGCTGGTTGATGAGGCTGAAACAACACGAGTCAACGCACAAAGAGCTCTTGCCGAAGAACAGAAAAAACTGGATCTTTCGGGCAGCGCAACTCCGGTACGTTTCAAAGCTTACCTGTGCCTTTATTTATTAGCTTGGTCTGCTCCAAATTAAATATTTACTGTCATAATAGGTTAATAAAGATGCTTTCGAGCGAACAGGTCAAGAAACTAAGAAGTTTTTTATAGTTACGTGTATTTGTATGATCTTAAGTTAGCGTTTTGCTTAATATTCAGGATATGCTATTAAACCTATCCAAATACGCGGAACAACAGCGTCTTCTTACCCAAAAGCTACGAAATATTGAGCAAAATGACCCAATTACTATCCAGCGTCTTCAGGAGGACCTTGCAGAAATTAAAGCAGCGTAAGTATCTTCCTTTACAGATAATGAAACGTCAACTGTTTATATATATCAAATTCAATATGCATCTTTATAGTATTCACTAAGAGCCTTTAATGGCTGCAATTTGTGAAAGTTTTCTTTTCGAAACTGGTTTAGTGCTTGCTAGTGCCTTGAGTACTGCCAAAAAGCTTTCGAAAGTTAACTTGAGAAGATCGTGAGAGAGACAAAGTTTGTTTTTTGTTAAGTTTTGGAGATCACGTGACATTATTGCGCAATTTTCTAATTTACTTTGGCTCTTCTCGTAAGTTATTAGCCTTTTAGTGTTTTTTGGCCTACTCGCTGAGTAACTTACTGGACCTGAAATGTACCCAAATGTCTTACAATATGTTAAAGGGTTAGGGATCTCTGAGGACACATATGGCCTGAGGCTGCTTGGTTAGGAATTTCCTTGTTCATTTAAGCCAGTGTTACGGCTGAGTGAATATTCCGAATTAAATCCAAGTTATTTGCATTAGTCGCATTTATTTATGACCTTTTCTGTCGTAAGGTCAGACGATTTAGGCACTGAGTTCTCCAACCCAAAGCGGAGTTAGCCTGCGTTAGTTGTGTGCGTCTTTGTCATACATTTATGATTTCTAGTAAATTCGTTATAAAACAATAAAACCCCATTAATAGGTTTTTCCCATTTACCGAATTTCCTCTAGTACGAATCGTTGGACAGATAACATCTTTACGTTGCGCTCATGGATACGACATCGTTCAGGAATGACAGACGCCGATATCGAAAGGGCGTTTGAGATACCCGTCGAACTCGACTACGTTGAGTAGAGTCACAGACAGAAATCCTAGTTATTGACGACGGCGGTCGTTTGTCATCCAATATTGCCGCATCGTTTCAGCCTTTGTAGTATTGTACACACCTTATCATGTCACAAATCATTTGAAGCCGTAACCTGGCTATAGTCTTTTATACGTTGTCGTACTATTTAAAACGTTATATCAAAAGACTAGGGACCATATTTCTTCATGTTTGTGGTGCATAAGTGCTAATACACAGTTTTATCCTACGATGTTAAAAGACTGTATTGTGGTGCTTTGTACGAACAATGACCTAATAGAGTAATATCTGAGTGCCGTACGTGGATAGAGACTTATTCTGAGGCTCGTTTTGTCACTGTCGATTCATTGACTGAATGTCCGGTAATGGCGTAATTCAATATTATGCCTGGACTGGACATTACTGACACGCTGAAATGTTTCCCCCAACAGTCACCTTGGCTCACCGTTATTATGGCTGAAACCCATCTTTCAAGATGGCCTCGAAATATCAAGTCTTAATGGACGCTTGTGACGAAGCCTTGTAATGATCCAAAAAATATGCTCGCTGCAGACTACTCGTGTTCGACAATTTGCCGTATTACTAAGAAAGAACTAAAAATGAAATTATAAAGATACCCGAATTGAATAATCCAACATAATTTGCTATTATTGAAAATTTTATGTCAAAGTTAGGTTTGTTGTTGTACCAATAGGAAAAGAACTAGGATGGGTAAAAATGTATAGTATTTCATTCACACTTATCGCTCTGTAATAACTGTGTGTAATTGTTTTCCTCTTTGAGTTTACGAACAAATCTACATGGAATCAATTAATTGGCCATTCAGTACCAGCCACATCCAAAGCCGCTATCGTTGTTTGTTCACAGCGAAGGGTATTATGAAAAAAGATTAATAAAATACGCATTTTTTTTTTGCCTACCTTGCTTGATAACCTAAACGCCCATATTAACATGTTGAACGCATAAATAAGATCGAATGAGTAAGAATAGATGCAACATCAACTGCACATGGAGTACTTATCCTAGAATCTGCGCTAGAGTGCAATTCAGGTATATATTGAAAAAATTAATTAACTCTATTACCAACCTGTATATCTAGAGGTAACCTCACGAGCAAATTGCTTTACTGTGCGTTCCATAGCATACATTTGCTGTCTCAAATAAAACAGTCTCTGAATAACAGTAAATTTAAGTTCTTCAGAACTGCCTCATAAACTTACTTGAAACTCAGGAGCCCCGATTACAACGAGAAAGGAGACACAACTCCAGAAAAATTGTTACTCCACGATATTTCGTAGAACTGACAAAAGGAAAGGCAGTTTCGATTAGTGTCCCCGTGATAAGGTAGTGGTTATTTTGTTTAGTTGCTACAGTTGAGGCACACGTAGTGGCCTAGGTTCGAATCCAGGCGTGGACACGGTTGGAAGATAGCCATCTGATGAAACTTCTGACGTCGGTATGGGACGGTGAACTCGAAACGTTAACTTCCACTTAGCGTATATTCCTACCAGATTGGCGATGCATATGTTAATAGATTTCAATGGTGGGAAGCGCTATATCGCTAGCAATGCACCAGATATATATATATATATATATGGCATTCACAGGTTTTTGAATGAAAAAACGATCATTTTTTCTAGTAATATACCATATAACTTTAGATAGTCTAAGAAGAGCTTATATTTTATCTTCTAGCGGTGGCTTTTATTTCGTCCAGAATAAAAATACTGAAGAGAAAAACGAACGAAGATTCTGGAGGGAACAAAATTCCCTTACAATGCAAGTGGTACTAATGTTAAGACAGAGGCTGCGCCCGTTCAGGTAAGTTAATCTACGTTTAGAGTGGTAATCAGCTACAAGACTTTGATTAAAAAACGACCTAAACAGACAATATGTGCTAAGATCAAGTACAGATGTCAGGAAGGGGTAATACATAGCAAGCAGTTTGATAATAAGGGCTCCGATGATCTCTATCTATATATTGATCGTTCCCGTTTTATTTCAACTGAAAGTAAAGCATCTGAAGCAAGAGTTTGGCTTCAGATTTGGTATATATTTATCTTTGTGACTATATTCGGGCATATTTCAAGTATTCCTGTTCCAAATCGGAGAATCAAGTTTTCTTAAAGGCATTGCGTGCGTGCCACTATTACATAGAGAAAAGTGTAGGCAAAATGTCGTTATGAGCAGCCGTATTGCAATATTTCACTTAATATTTCATATTTAATTTATAGTCTTGGCTTGTTTTTATACATATAAATTGTTGACTTATTCGATCGAAGTATATAGTACTTATGAGGAGCTATTGTTCGAGCCCTTAAAGCAGCTTTGTTCCATTTCGGATGTTTCTCCGTTGATATTTACGCGACAAAAAGCTACGTAACGAGGAACTCGAAGTCGAAACTACTAGGTGAGATAAAACAGATACAGCCCAAATGATAGATATTTGTACACTGGGTAATGTTGAAGGTTCATTTAGGATGACAGCACTCTATTTTTATAAAAAGCAGCTGTTATCTACCATTCTGTCTTTGGCCTGAGCACGAAATACATTCGGCCAAACTCTGGAACTAATTTAATTTGTTTATCCTATTTGTTGCATTTCCTACTACTACGTTGCATACACGCACAATAAAACTATGAAATTTCAATGCTATGAATTTAAATGAAAATAATTTTTTTTAATAACAATAGGTTTTTAAATGGCAACAATAGATAATTAGGAAATTGTTGATAGCCAAATGTCAACTTGTTCGTTTAAAAAAATAACAAAATGACTAGCTTTTAATCGGACGCCTTTTGCTGCTGGGGGCATAAATGGCTTCACTAATCTACTTTTCACTGAAGTTACGATACATATTGGATAACGGGCGTACAAATACTTAAAACATTTCATAAACGTTTACGCACCCCAGCCGAAAACACAAGTGGGCTGGGCGTACAAGGCCGGTGGTTAGTTTAACAAGTTGTCAGTGGTAAATACAGCTTTCGTCTGATTTGTAACTTAGTCAAAATGAATATGTAGTATATGTAGACTATTTAGCATAAGGCACTCAGTATTTTCATTGAGAGCCTTACGTCCTTCTTTACTTATTCATGGATATAGCTCTCCTGGATGTAGCTCTCCTTTCTTTACGGGGTTAGTGCTTCGCAGGCCGAATGCAAACAGTTCCGCAAAGCTGTTTAGGTTTATTGTTGCAAATATTGCCAACAAGTTGAAGAAATGCTATCACCCTTGGTACCTTTTCAGTTCGGTTGAAAGGTGAAAAGCCTCACGGGGGCATGCATGCACGTACGGAGATTATGTCAATAAACACTAAAAACATCATCACTGGTTTTTCCTTTATTTACCACACTTGAATCTGACAAACGATGCAATGCATAGCTGGGTTTGCAGTTTTATCCTGTGGGCCATCGTTCACTGATATCTACACGTATTCGACAACCTAATGCCCTACGGAGAGTACAGTCACAGACGCCGTGTTGCAGTGTTCCGATGCCAATTCTCGGATATTGATTCCTTAATCAAGTTAACGTGGGCCTTTCTAATAACATATTCATGTGTATATAAACAATATATTGAAACTGATGTTTACCATTTGATTTAAAGCAGGTGGTGATATTTAAGCTCGAGATGTTAGTTGTACACGCTCTATCTTTTGAATTGAGGCCACTGGTCACTGAATACTGGGTATGAAATTCTATGTTAGATCTCAGGTTAGATAAGGTTTTACCCTTTCGATGCAATATTTGCTTTCTACAGTTTCGTGCGCTGCTTATGGCCATCACTACATAGACGATATATATATATTACTATACTAACATTCTGAGAGTCCATATCGGACGGCAAAAGTGATAACGCGTCCTCCGTGGAGCAACTACTAATACCAAAACGAATCGGGTTGTATAATAGATTCACCTGACCCACATCTGGGAATAAAAAAAAAATCGGTAATATGTAACTGTGATGTATTGACTAGAAAGTAAATTATCCGCAATTTAATTTGAGTTTTAACTCGCTTCGAATACGTTACTTACCCATTTAAGATAATTCAGTATTCCGGTGGCCATTTTCTCTCCAGCCGTATATACTACTGTGGATTCCTATTGAGAAATCTGAAGTTCATCACCTCTTTGTATAGAAACCGTTACCTTAGGTACCTTCATAGGGAATGAGTCCGTGAGATTTAATACGAATGTCGAATTTATAAAAGAAATTTGAAATTTGAATGAAATATTTAAAAAAAAAAAAAATTCATTAGAGTGCAAGTTGAAAAGCTTAGTTTTTCTATATGTACAGACGACAGTTGCTTATGGCAGCGGAAATACGAGCGAAACTTTTCCTTGTATTGTATATATAATCATTGGATATTATCAGCTAGAAGTTACTTTCTACTCATAGGCATAAGCTGTTCAATGAATTAGTCATATTTGTGCGCTTTTCTATCGGCGCTAATGCGTACGGTACTAAATAGTGAAAACAGACTAAGAGACAACGAATAAGCACGCTCGGAGTTGCTCATCGCGGCAATAAAAGATAGAAGAAGATCTAAAGAAAATTTGTGTAGCGCACAAACATTAGGCTCTTCTGATCTTAGCACAAGACATGATTATAGAGCTTCATTGTCACTAGGGTTAGAATGATATGATAAGTTTTATATGAAATGGCCTGCTTCATGCGTAGACTAAGAATCCAAAATAATAACAAAAAAATATAATAGAACCTTAAGAAATTGCCTCTTCTGACGTTTGCTTTTAAATCTGATGTTATTTTCAAAATCTCTTTTCCATTGTGGTGTTTGTGTGCCTCGGTGGTTAATTAATTAAAGTGCTTTTTTGCGTGAGCATTGCATAGGTAATGGGTACGAAAGTAAGAAAGCCGGCATGATATTATGTTATACCCATTTCTATGTCAGCTGTTTGTGCTTAACATGTCGGTAATTTCGCGCTATCTGTAAGTTAGCTGATATTCGGGGCCGGTACAATGTAGACAGATCGACCCGTCAGGTAGGGCTTTGCTTCCTCGACGAATTTTTTCTCGATTTTAGAAAGGCATTTTTTACTGCCTCATTGAATAAACGATCGACAAGTAGTAACTGCCATATGTTCCAGTCTACTTTCGATCTTCATTCCCCGTGCAGGTTAATGTGTAGGTTACTAGGGAACAAGACGACCAGCTACAAAAGCGCTTCGACGCGGCTACTGCTCGTGGATACGATACACCGTATTGTGTAACCAAAAAACGAGGCCTACTGTCGGAGAAGTCGATGGCGAAAAACTTCAACCAATCTCGCTATTTGTGAGAATAGTGGCACAAAAAATCGAGTCAGCGTAAGCACGGAAGAGAAGCAAGGGAAACGAAGCAGGAGCCTTCCGGGACATCTTCGATTTGGACTCGTCTAGAAGTGTTTGAAGACTCGTCTAGAAGAGATGTGATGTAAATGCATAGGCAACCTCCGTCGATTCTTAAACTCTATATACGATCGTTTAGCATAGCAGTGTTAACTGATGACATTTGTACCTTATCAAATTTGTTTTTATAAAAACTAAAATGGTGAAACTTCTGGCCGACATTTCTTGCTCGGACGATCTCTGGCACAAGGTCATCCAAAGAAATATTGTGTTTCCGCCCTTCGAATAAGGTGTTCAGCAGCTCAAGCATTTGAGCTCTAGGAACGTCAACGAATTACTCGATACAACACAAAAAATGTTTAGGAAGTTGTTAATGCATATATGTTTGTGTATATAAACATATAAATCTCGCTATGTACGTGCCGAAATTTGTACGTATCCTAAAAATGACGCCAATTTTGTGAATGACGAGATTTATTTCATGTTTTTTTTGTCTACTGACTTGGCTTAGCGACAAAATCCCATAGTGAAAATTGTATGTTTAGGGAAAATCGATTTTGGTGTTGTTCAATTTGGAGATAAACTACTTTGTTGGGTAGTTGTTTCAACAATAATTGAAAATTTATGAAAAACCCACGCATAAAAACTGGCAAGTTGTTACTATAGACATAAAATTTTTAAAGGTAAAATACTTTTTCAGAAAACGGATTATTTGCTTAATTTCAAACTGCTTTGATATTTACTTGAAAATTTTTAAATTACCTCTGATGGCAGTTTTACCTTCAAGAGAGTTAACAGGGTTACAGAGTGCCAATTTAGTTGCAATGCTAGAACTGGATAGTTTTTTTTAATGGTACGGGATACCAACAAAAGGATCACAAATAATCATAACGGAGTACCTGTACAAGGAAGGGTATGCTGTAACTGGAGCTAGCTAGACAATTAGTGAAATGAAGGGCAACAGGACAACGTAACAGAGTAACGGGGTGCCTTGAACATTGTAGCGGATTACTAAAAGAGGAAGAAATGCAATTAGAAAAATATGATAGTTTAGAGAACAACCGGCAACGGATTCAGCTTAAGAACCTTGGATTTAGGCGAAACACCTTTAAACTCGCTCTAGGTTAGCTTGAAAACAGGACCAGGATAGTGTTAAGAAGAGTTCCACGTATGTAAGCAGTGCGAATCATGTGTGAAAAAAGGACGGGTAACGGTAGGACCCTCGCTTGTCGTAGGCAGATATACGCGGCTATTGAACATGCGTGATGCTGCTCATTACCATACGGGTCGAATGACGACACCCGACCTCTCTGCGTATTTATAGTTATATTCTTGTGAGAATAATTTCGCTTTAGATCCTGTTGATTCAGTTATATAAGGTCTATCCAAGTCCTGCTCCACATGCTGTAACGAGCTCTTGCGAGAAAACAGATCCTATGCATCAGAAAAATTGATGCCTACGGTCTTCATGATGAAGCAGTATTAAGTTTGAGCTCACTGTGTCTGCTGAGCTCCGCCAGGCGAAGCGCAATATAGTTCTTTTTTTTACCAAAATGAAGGAGCAATTTTTTACTACTGAGCCCATCATGACAAATTTTCGTATTGAAGGTATACAGCACACACTTATCAGGAGTAGGCAGCGTATATATACTAGTCTGAAACTGGCCTAACACAGTTGTGGGTATTCTGTTACCTTATGTTAAGTAAGCACATTGCAAGCTTGTCAGATCTTTCGTACCCTACGGAACAACCAGAACAGAATACATTAAGGAGCTATATATGCTGATAATTACAATTATTCCAGTAGTCGAGTGACTTATAGTTCAACCCAGACATGCAGCTTTGAAGCCGCAAAATAGCTTTTCAAGACTTTTCTAAACCTTTCGCTTTATTAAATAGTAGGTTCAGGATATAATGAGTAGTCTGTGGATCAGAATAATCCTTGAAACAGAAACACGGGCTCTCCTTAGCTCACTGAAGCTTCCTGGTACGTTTCTCTGAAGCTCTATCTGAATATTACCCAACAGATAATTTAAGGAAATCTTATCGTGTTGGAATGCCTCCTTCATCATCTATTGGACATTTCATGCCAGTGTCCCGTATGATACTTTTGCTTAAAGTACGTTGCGTCTTCATAAAGCTGGTAACCCCATTCTTCCCAAAAACGGCCAAAGATACGCCCTGAGTGTTGTTAGACCTTCTCTCATATTTCCTAAGCATCGTTATGTTTTTTGCTTGTTACCTGTTAACAATGGCGTAGGTGGCGGTTCGTTGCGGCGTTGTTGACCTTCACCCTTTTCTCCAGATTTTTCTTAAAAGAACTATGGCTAAGCCTAAACCAGGAGCTAAATGACTCCCAGAAAGCAAAGTTTCTAGCGAGATCGATGTAACCTCTTTTCCATTGCCTTGTTCAACTCCGATACTCCTAACAAAGACTACGCCATATGGTAGCCACAGCCTATGTAAGGCGTGACTGCGAATAGTCGTTTCATTGTCCACAACTATTTGAATGGACAACATCGTTATGGATGCTTTCGCTTGGGTCCGTGTTTAGGCGGGCCACGCACCGTTTGATACGAAGAAGAGCCGGACAAACCGGGCAGCCCGAAAGCCGGCTGCCACATTATTATGTACTCCATTATACATTAGCCAGAACATTACATCGTTTTCTGTGCACTAAGGAATCGAAACGACTATACCGGGATGTCGGCTGTCGCCCAGATGGGCTAGATGCCCAACAGGGCCAAGAACCTGCTCTAAGATGCTAATTTCATATAGTCTATAGTTCATTCTTGTCTTAGGTGTTGTGTTGCCGTTTAATTAGAGTGCGTAGAAAGCAAGTTGCAAAAACACGTAGCGTTTACACTATAGCGTGCCGGCGATCATGAGCTCTGGGCTTCTAATTTTGGCAGAGCGAATAAGGCTTTGGAGAGTCGGAAATTAATACAGCATTTTTAATACCTATTCGAAGCAAGTACATAGTGATATTTCGATATGATGTACACGTTCATAGAATAACCGCTGAAGCTAAGCTGTTTAGGTCGAAGCATTGCCTGTCGCACGTTCTAGTTCCGATTGATCTGTATCAGCTCTCCCACAAAAAAAGTATAAAAAGTTTTGTCTAAATCAAAAAAATGGACGCGCACACGACTGTTTGAATGATACGAGGAACTTTCAATATTTATGTCTATTATTCCAATACTCTCGCAAGGTTGTATTATGTTTGTCACACTTATTCTCGGATTCACGCAGTGGAGCTCGCACAATTTGTATTATCTCTCTATCTAGATCCTCGTGATAGGAGGGGCCAAAATTTGCTTTCCGTCTATCCTGCCTGGTGGTAGAGATTTATTACAACCCGCTTTATTAAGAGGCTCGACAAAAATCACATCAGAGCATCAAAAACGAACTACTGAAAAACTAAGGGAAATAATTTTCACTCGATAGCCGCATAGAACACTTACCAAACAGTCTATCATAGCCTAAGTAATATTAAGTCACTTACACGGCACCACAGCAAAAGGACAAACTACTTTCTAACAAATTCTAGATAATGTTGAACTTTTCGTTGTGGCACACTAGCAACGTGTGGCCTACCAAACAAACATAAAATAATCCGAATTTCAAGCTCATATCGAAAGCAAAGTTTTTTGGCGGTAAGGCCCGGCCCTTTAAGGGTTAAACGGCAATAATAAACGTACCATTCAAAAGCTTTATTTTTGATGACGACAAACAGGCACATCACAAGTATCCACTTTAAAAAACCATTAATATTCAACACGATATGAAAATCTTGTCATTTAGTTGGAGATAGAACTGTCACTAATTGAGAAAAAAAAAATCAACATCGCATTGGCTCCAGAGAAAGCCAATTCACAACATGCCATATCATGTAAAATAGAGCAAAAACACGTGCTCATGCGCCTTCGCAACAATTATTTATAGAAATAAGAATAGAACGCGTGAGGGGCGGCGGAGGCGTAGTCCAAAAGACCGCCAAGATCACAGCTACCAGGAACATTGTGGGTCGAACAATCTTCTCAGCGAACATACCCCTCTTAATATGGACGTTTCTTCTATGTGGTCTAATCGTAGTTAACGCTACTTGTTATATTACAAACTCAATTATAAACCTTACTATGGACGTGAGAAAAGCGCTTGAAGTGAAATAGTAGATCGACATTTGTTGTTGTCGAAGTAGTTAGCATAGTTAAAAGTAAACTTCAGTTCCAGGACCTGCTAAAAAAAAGTTTCATCAGCCGACAGCTTCCCGTAACACAGTAATGTCAGTATTTTAGGTAGGATAGGACCCCTTCGTTTCTACCTTCAGAAGGGGGTAAGTAGGGTCGGAGAAGGGCATAACAACACTGTATACTAGACCTTAAAAAAGCTTGGTGGCTTTCTGAGGCACTTGACGAGCTAACGTTTTTGCTTAAAGACTTAATCAGCAGAAAGCAATTGTACGCGTGTTGTAACTATGAAAATTAAGGTGCATATGCAAAATCGTCAACTTGCAATTTAATTGACTAAAACTGCTAGAGACTTCACATCTGTTGCTCTTAAGCGGACAGAATATCCGCATGAAAGAGGTCGTTGAAGCCATAGCTGAGGACATATTAGGAATTCCGAAACCTTTTATTTCTGCCAGTGGAAGACTGCGGCCGAGACGGAATGAGTTTTACTTGGGCAGCATGTGACTACAGCGAGGAGGTGTTGTTCATCATTGCGCGTTCGGAAAGTTGAAGTCACTGGAGGGGAAATTTAGTGAATACGTAAGTTACGACAGGATGCTCGCATAGTCGCACCACCTAATATATTTCTGTGGAGTTTTTTTTGCAATTAGGTTTGAAAAAAACAATTGAAGATTCAACTGTTTGTTTTGAGCTTGCAGAAATCTTGGAAAGACGGTTGCAGGTAGTATAATAATGTGATTCTGATACAATCTAGCATTTTTTTGTTACGTTAGGAATATATATGGTGTCATGCTTTGTGCCTGCACGATCGTAAGTGCCATATGTCGTATGTTAAATAATCGTTATCGAATTTATTCAGTAGGTCGGATTAAGATCTGCTTTTTACACATTTCAGCGGATTGCATACGTAGGTATTCGGCGAAGTGGGTAGAGACACAGGCACAGCTGGATAAGCGCACTCGGTTATATTCGTACGCTCAATATGGTATCGCTTGGTCCGCTGACCCAATAGACTGTGGCCATCATTATAAGCCTTTCGGTTATTGTCATATTATACTAAGACGTTTGATTGTTAATTAGACTGGATTTAATCCAAGTACGATTAAGGGGAAAAGCACGACTATATATTCCAATAGTCGCCATACCGATGGCGCATCATGCAAAACATCATATAAACATCTATATCCCTTAACTAGCCGTAATTAGAAATATGTAGTCTGCAATCACGCGGCAGATTTTTTGTAGGTGAACGTGATTGACAAGCTATGGACAAGCAAGAGTAATTTGCTACTAAAATCTCTAGATTCCCTTCAGGAGAAACATGTTATGCACATGGACCTCTTTAACCAGTCCTGCCGTTTTGAGATCGTGCCATGCACACAAGCTTGCCATGGCCTGCTCGAGGTTGACACGTTTTGCATTTGTGTAAAACAACACAGACACATCCTAATCAAGGCAAATATCAAGGGTTTTTGCTACAAATATAACAATAGACGCCTTTGTATATGACATATGTGATACATATGAAAGGCTGAGCCGTCCTTGTCACGTTGCTAAGCTTGCTACATTAAGCACATAGCAAAAAGTACACCGTGTCGATGCTTTCGAACTGTGTTTCAGATACAAAACGTGACGTTCAGCGTTTCCAAGGAATGCGTGCCTTACTGTATTTTGTTAGAACTGCTCATTGACATGAAAAATGATGAAGCTCGACTAGCTACCTCTGGCCGTGTTAAAAAAGGTCTGTCCACACTTATTGACATTCGGCAACGAATTCGATATGCCACCGCGTCATTCTCTGATCCTGATCTCGCTCACACTTCAGTGGTAGAGTATATTTGCCATCTGTTTATTCTGCGGTTAATGGCAGAATCCAGCAAATAGCTGTTTGGCCGCAGGACAGCGCTAGCCCTATACGCACTATCGATAAATTGATCGACGGACTCCACTGGCATTCGTCTTGCTAACCTTGAGCATCAACAGCGTAGCTGCTACCAGTAGAAAATGTCCAAGGTTTCCTAGAGCCAACAAATATGATTTGCGAGCTTTGTTAAGTTGTAGCTGAACCGGCTTGCTAAAGTGTTTGACGGCTTCAAAGTATGTGTTAGAGTTAAGGTTTTCTAAATACGTACTTTTGTTTGCATGTTGGGATCTCTTCGCGTCTTAAAGTGGACCCAGTTCGAAATATTCGAAAAGTTCATTCCAAGGAGTTATATTCCAAGCATTCTAAACACAGCTTTCAAAAGTTGCGCCACTCGACCGACAAAGATCGCTTATTTCAATGTGCGGCAATGCAGGCGTATCCAGAGAAAAATTTTGTGACATCAGCTATTTTACTGAAGCTTCGTTGAGCCTTCGTAGGTGAAACGGACATAATGAGATTCATATTATTTCAGGAAATAAAACGACTTAATTTAAATGAAGTCATTATATATAGTACCGGCTTATTTTCATATTTACTTCGGTTAGTATAAAAAAGCCGCTATCTTCAAAACACATGAACCCGGGTAAGAACAATCCATAAAGCGTCATATTCGGATCGGTACGTGTCACCCTACCTGACAGCGCTCCTGCTCTGGCGAGTATATCTGCTCTGACTCTCATTCGAGCGTCGGAGTCTGATTTGAGCATGACTTCCTACTTAACTATGTCGTATTTCGCGCCGATTGCACCTTTGTAGACAGACAGGCTATTACCTGTGCCGATAATGCACAGTCTATAGTGGACTGGTGGGATCTACAGTGTCGTTTAAACATCAGTTCGGATACACGTGCCTGAATGACGTTTTATACTTGATTAAACGCGCAATCATCAGACGTTTACGCGGTGCAAAGATGTTAAGACGTTAGGTTTATTTATTGAAAATCGACAAAGAGACCCAGAGGGCAGTCATTTGTCTATCTAACAATGCCGATTCTCTATTGGTATCATTTGTTATTCGGCTCCACCTGTCGTGTTGCGTAGGTAAACGGGTTAGGACAAGTTGTGTATCGTGCTATAGCTGCATTTGTTTAGTGAATGAGTGAGTGAGACTATGAACGTCGTGAAGAAAGGACGTTTTTTACCTCATATCGTTAAAAACACGGGTAACTATATAATACTGTTTTTCATTAGTACCAAGCGTGCCTTACATTTTGCCAGTCACTATTTCGAGCACTTGTTGCAATAGCACCAAAGGTCCCAGAAATAATTAGGCTCGCTAATTCTAAAAGTCCACGACAGAAGCTTGATTTCGCGTTTGTTCAAGCTCGTCACCGTCTTTGTCAGACTAGGCCAGAATGAAAAGTTTTAACCTGACATAGCTACTTCGAGGGTTCTGGCGATAGCTAGCTAGAATTTGCAAGGGTCAAACGTGATTGATAAGAAATCTTCTTTATCTACCGTATTAGTATAGGTTATTTTAAATTGGCCGAAAGATAGTACACTTTGCCTTTGCAAGTACATCTGCTTGAAGTACATAGAGAATCACATGTCGTTTTCTGTAAAAAAAAGTTCCGACTTTTACCGGGAAAATAATAAATCGGCGCCTTATGGCCTCGTTTACGGAGATCTATTGTTCTCTATAGGTCTGACCACGTTCTGTAAATGGGTACGTAGTAAAAGTCAATGCCGTTTTTAGAAGTGGGTGAAACGAGCTTTACGGGAAGCCTTAGGTTTACAATTAAAGCAAAACAAACTGACTAGTAGAAGTCTCGAAAATCATCTACTTTCCTGGGGTACCTGAAGATGGAGGGTCTAATACAACAAATTTAAGTTTTTTTTACGATAACAAAAATTAATACGTACACAGATATTATTGCACCTGCATGCAAGATCGTGCCTGTAACATTCATATGTCTTTATAAGCCCGGCCTGGATAGACACGATATCGCTAGAATCTTATATGTCCATATTGATTTCTTGGGTGTTGCATAAAATTACACTCGTACTGCATTGTGACGGATGTAGTAAACAAGCTGAAAAATATATAAGCGTATTGTTTTAGTCACCTTTGAATTGAAAAATATGAACATGTGTCCCTATTGAACTTCATCAAGCCAGTGTTGCTCGTCAATCTCGATATGTGACCATTCTTTCTTACTGTAACTATCATTCTGTCTATCTGTACGGTGCCGGATACAATTGCACTAATTATGTGATTGGTAAGTTGCACTTTTTTTTTTTGTTCCGGTAACATAAATGCCACACCAAACGTTCAACTCAGTATTTGCTGCAGCTCATATTCAAAGAGCTGAAATTTGAAGGCCAGTCTGTGTGTGTACGCAGATCACAGAGAGCGTTAAACTTCTAGTTGTAATGGACACGGGGTAACTTTGTGGCTCTTCTGTCAACAGGAAAAAAACCTACACGCGGAAGCAAATGTTCTCCAAACGGGATGGTCACGCTTTGCTATCGAAAAATGTATTCAGAACCTCCGTTCAGGTAAGACAATAAAATGATTTTATATTGCGCTATAAAAGATCTACCGCCGTGAAAAGACGCACATTTTTGCCGGTTAAAGGGGTTCCATTCGTGCTTGCAATTAAGACTGACTCAAAATTTCACCGACAACTTTGTTTGATTCTGAAGCCATCGGTCGTTTCGTGTTGGGGCAGCAGCTCTGAGGTGAATTATGTCGCCTTTAGACCACCCTACGGTACGGCGTGCAGCGTATCCACAAGGAATAACTTGGCGGTGGTTTTCCGTACTTTGTATAGCTCTATTTCCTAATATATAGTAGTACCGTATAGTTTTCCTGTTTGCTGCTTTACATTATGTTTGTCGTTGAAAAGGGAAACTCATTCCGTTCTTTCACATTAAAAGTAGATTCTAAAAGAACATATATATATATATGCTTTTTTCGTGAGAAAACGTCAAGCACTGAAATTTATGTTGGGCTTTTGGTTCTTTTGTGCAGTTGCTAATAAATATTTATCAGAATAACGGGTTCATTTGGATCTCAAAGGGCGGAAATTGACTTACTACCCGCAAAATCTAAAGCGATAATCATTGTGGCTTTGCATAGACGGCTTCAGTATGATATTGACCAATATTCGTGTCCTGTTCGCGATCAGGATACGCGTAAACGTGCAACGCATGTGCTCGTCAGGAAGATAGCTGCTGACATCAAAGTTCTTAGAATTTCCTATAATATAAGTATAGATTTGGGAGTAAAAATCTCCCAAATGCGTAGATATTTAGAATAGATAGTTCGTAAGAAATATTCCTGAATATACATGTTCCGTATGTATGTGGTTATACTAAATAGGAAAACTGCTCAATAGAGCCCAGACCAATTTTGCCAGGACGCACAGATTTGGAATCTATCAAAAAATCTGAACCTGCAGTTAAATAAAAACGTTTTTAAATTCTCAAAGTTGGATTTTAGGTTAAATTTTTTATCACTATTTTATTGTTATTATATATTATTATATAGTTTAAGTTCTGAAAAAGAAGGACAGTTATTGTTTGTCGAAGTTAGCTGTGGAAATAATTCACCTAGTCAAAATATTGTCTATAAGAATGACTAGCCAGCAAGCGTCCATTGCGTCCCACGAGTGTCCCCTTGAGCACTGGAAATCAGCGTATTTGCTGAGAGTTCAGACCTCATCGTAGCCTTTACTAAAAAGCATTTTGATTATGGTATTCGTGGTTTGCAGATCGTCAGGTCAGATGGCGTCTGGTGCGATAAGACGGCCTTCAGTTAACGGTCGCTAGAGGTACTATGTGTTTAGATTTATGCAGAATATTTTAAGGTCTGAAAGTGGATGCAGACCTCGAAGAAGAGAACCAGATCGTGTCTCATATCTGAGCCTTCCAGCTAATCACTGAGAAGAAATCCACAAAATGGCGAATATTTGGTTTGATACAACATTATATTGTATACGTTGACTTCTGAAATTATGTCTTTTTGATAGACTCGTAAGCTTGTCAATTAAGTTATGACAGAACCTAAAAGTTATTAATGCATTTCTAATATTTCGCGCAAACGTCGAGACGGTTGCGTAGGGTGCGTATAACTTCTGTGAGGGGTGTTCGTTGTCAAACTATAACATCCTTCATCGTTTCAATGGCGATTTCATCGCACGGCCTAATGTCAATAAGTAATCACCATCTACGAAATACTTCTACTAGCAGACAGTATCTCTGTCCGAAAAAACTTACTTTCCTACTG
This sequence comes from Varroa destructor, assembly GCF_002443255.2. NCBI lineage: Eukaryota > Metazoa > Arthropoda > Arachnida > Mesostigmata > Varroidae > Varroa > Varroa destructor. The sequence continues at coordinate 19,001,394 of NW_019211457.1, read as the reverse complement.
AATTTGAATTTTCCCTGCGTTGACCTTTCTAAGCAACGCTGACAGCCTCGTGTGCTTTTGCGTCAGGCCTCGTTGTTATGAGCTATAGATGCAGCGCGACATACAAGCGAGTAGGCCTTGAAAACCGAAGGATTATTAATTTCTGTTTGTTGACTGATATGAGTTTTTGTTACAATCATATTCTACCTAATCGGTTTCATTTTCCATAGTGTCAAGTTCTTAATCGGCTAGCTAGTCACTTCACGATGTACAGAACATATATATATATATATATCAGAAATCACAGATCATATCAGAAAGTAGTACCACAGACAGTTCTCAAGCAAAACATATTAACCTCAACATTCAGCGCAGGGTCGTTTTCTGTTACACCGCTGTATAGCTTCCTATGTCCGAGTAATATGATTCATTATACGAGATCCACGTCGTCTGAACGACGAATGACGGCAACAATCAGATAAATGCAATGATTTTTGCTGAATGTACGGGTTGAGTCGTAAAAACAAGTATATATAAGCGAGTTATTTGATGCTCCGTCGATAAAGGATGTTTACCAAACTGTATTGTGGGAACGAGCTGTCCAGGTCCTCTTAGGCTGCATGATTTCAAACTAGCGACTATTATTCGATCAAGCCGTTATTCTGAGGGACCAACTATCAGTTTGGTTTTTTTCGTCCAGGGAACCGCAGCACGAGTATATCTTTAGCGCCAATGAAGAGTGGAATGGGGAGCACAGCTCAAAAACGTATCTCACCTAAACCGGAACGGCCTTAACACTAATCGGTGATCTCCGCCTTGGACCTACGGTCTATTCAAACTTGCGATTGTCATCTTACTGGTGTAGGGCAAATTTAATTGAATATAATGAGAAATTATTTGAAAATATTTAGGTACTGGGTAGGCTAATAGTCACAACGAGAGAAAAATAAACGCCCTCTACGTGAGTGACATTGCCTTCAACATGTTGGCATAAACCTTTTTATTTTCTCCATGATGGAACACAGCTTGATTGATAGCTTAATTTTAATTCTCTTACACATTCCCTAAAAATTATGATTCAACACTATATTGAGGGTTTTTATTCTCTTTTTTTGCCTAACTATAATTATCTTGAAGTACGCCCGCTATATTACCTTCAGTATGGCTATATTCGGTAGCTTTTGTCGTAACCACCCAAAAATCAAAGCACTGAATATCAAAATGGTAATTTATATTATAGGGTCACTTATTTCCGTTGTAATAAAAATATGTTTCTCATAAGGAATTTGTTGGCTGTATATAAGATACCATGCTGTATATCCTTCTAATGATAAAACAGAATGGCAATAAAAATAAGCAGAATGGTAAATATGGCCTTAGAGAATATTTTGGAACTGTTTGCTAGATTTGTAGGTTCGAACATTTCTTGACAATTTACCAAACATTCAACGGATATATGGCATGTTTATGGGCTATATGGGACAAACCTTTATATGGGATGCGTACAGCAATAAAAATTAGGTAAGTGTTGCAATATAGCTTTAAGGCACATCGGTTAGTCACGAACTTGGAAAAATATTTTTCGCTATTTTGTAGTACAAATACCTTTGTTTATCGAAAAGCTTTATCTCTTCTTCAGTTTCTTGCAGTATTAAAAAAGCCCCTCTGACGAGTGTCGTGCGCCGCCTCTATATCCTGGGCTATGCTTAGCATCGTTCCAGTTAAATTGGTAACACACATTAGTAACACTCAAATACATATAGAAGAATTATTAATGGGGGCTAAAAAATTCAGGGTGTCCCATAGATGTATACACCCTTGAGGAGGTCGACACTGTCATGAGCGCTCTGTCCTTTCAGGGTGTAACTAATAAAAAATAATGAGTAGGCCATAACTAATTTTCGAAAAACAAAGATGTTTCGGAAAAAGGTTCGGAGTACGAAAATGTAGCAGAAGTACAAAAACCAATCCGCTTACGCAATTTACAATACAGCAATTGGAAAAATTTGGCAAATAGCTCTAAAACAATTGAAACTATTCAGGGTGTCCACAGACAACGATCCGTCAACGAACAAGAAAATGTACTAGAAAGCTATGGCGAAATATCCCAACGATTTGAAATAGCAAAATACCCATTGCACTTCAAAGTGCTATAAATTGCAAAATTACATTTCAGTAATGGTACTTGGAGAAATATAAGCAGGATGCACAGTTTCCGAATAAGATTGTTTGGAGCGTTTGGAAAGGCTTTGATAAAGATGGCAAATTTCGTTTCCAGCACGACACAGCCCCTACACAGTATCACCGTGATGTAAAAGCATACCTTGGTCAGATTTTTTTAAACCGATGGGTTAAACGAAGAGGTCCATAGAGCATTCTACCCGTTCCTCAGGCCTAATCCCTAACATATTTTTTCTTGTGAGGATACCTTACAGATGAAGACTACGCCAGAAGGCCGATGACACTGTAAAATCTGAAAACTTCAATTAAGTAAGACTATGCTACAGCAACAAACTGAAGAGAAGTTTGCCAATCAATAGCACATCTTCGTCAGCAGTGCACTGATCAAAAGGTAATCATTTCGAATATTCCGGACGGGAGGAAAATCCGTACATTTCATGTAGACTGTTTTGCAATTTAAATATTATTTATATCTAAATAAAAAGAGAATTTATTCTGTTTATTTATTTATTTATACGTTTTTGCGTATTAATTATATTATCCTCTGTATCCTCCTTAAACCAACAGCATAGATTTAGTAAGGACTTTAGATAGGTAACAGCTACCTCTACGGGGAAGTTATCAGCTAGCTGAGTTAGGTCTAGATCAGAAATCTGAGGTTAAGGTGTGAGTGGCGTGTGTGGACAGAACAGAAAAAATAATATAAATTAAATAAACATTTGGATTAAATTTAGCAACAACGAGTCAGCTACCCTTACCTATATTGCGACGATATCATACAAATCGTGTATCGCCTACCTATATAATTGAGCCGATAGTATAGACAAATCAAACAACAAACATAGTTTCAGCATACTTTGTATCGATGACGTAAGACAATCCTTTATTTGAATAATAATGGTTATTTTGTAGTTATGGAATAGGTAAAACATTTAAAACAGTGACTGGTATGTGAAGGGGCAACGCTAGTAAAATGAGGAATCAAAGCAGTATAATTAGCGTTATCGACGCTCTTTGACTCTACGAGCCCCTGTCCTCCTGCTAACATTAAGGGCACTTTGTCTTAGCGAGGAAGTAATGAGTGTCTGGGGAGCACACTTCAGCGAACAATCGAAAACAAAGGATAATTGCCCCACAAAGTATATTCGAAAGGGTATGACGATGTGCAGATTTATCGAAACGAACTAGAATAAGCTCTACATATATTGCAATGGAAACAAATCTAATATTGAAGGCAAAGCTAGTTAACCGACATAAAATAACGTCTGCCGCGAAAAACGTATGTAACTAAATTTACACAACTCTCATAATACATTATTATATATTATATATAAAACGGTGGCAATAAAAGACTGCCCTTATACAACAATGCGAGATATTTTAGTTACTGACAGGTAAGTCTCGGCTTACAAAATACAAAGAATTGCTATGTTTTCAAGAAAGGCTCAAGGAGTGAGGTTCGAGCTCGAAGCAGCTGTCACAAATGACTATGGACTTGACACATCTGGCTATAGACAGGTACGCTGAGAACAACTTTATACCTTGTCACAAAACTACGAATACTATTTAGCAAGTACAATTCCATAACTTGGAATCCTCTTAAGCGTCCTCGATAGCTTTCGTCTGCTTTGTTTGTTTGAAAATGTTTTGAATCGACACAACTGTGCAATAGAGCATAGAAGTGGCTACATTTACCAGATCGTATCTCAAGCTAACGATTTTAAGGCTAGCCAAGGTATGATTATTAGCAAACCAATTTTAATAGCAACCGGAAATTATCACCGTGGGACAGGAAACGCATTGACGTATGTTGTAGTCCGACTTGAAAACAAAAAGAGAAAACGAAAGTACGACCTTTCTTCATCACAGCCAATCGCTCGAAGAAAGGTCGGCGGTATTTCACCGTTAGCCAGAAAACCGTTAACTGACATCGCTTATACAAACATTGTGATTACATAAAAAGGAAACCAGCTTCGAAATGGCATGGGATATAGATAATATTCAATGGACGATCCGCATACTGTCTCAAAAGATTCAACAGTAAAAATATGCATAAAATAATGCATCAGTGTACAAAAAATGTATATATATATATATATTCCCTTTTTTAGCACGAAGTTCGGTTCGGAAGGAAAAATATACCTCCCTGAAGTTTCTCTATTTTATATTCTGTTTCTATGAATATTTCTATGAAACGGCGTGTTGTAGTGT